>NW_027248453.1:102500-137500 GCF_031021105.1 Erythrolamprus reginae
TATTTTATCTTAGGATGGATATATGTTTATCCCAGGCATGTTTAAATTCAGTTACTGTGGATTTATCTACCACGTCTGCTGGAAGTTTGTTCCAAGGATCTACTACTCTTTCAGTAAAATAATATTTTCTCATGTTGCTTTTGATCTTTCCTCCAACTAACCTCAGATTGTGTCCCCTTGTTCTTGTGTTCACTTTCCTATTAAAAACACTTCCCTCCTGGACCTTATTTAACCCTTTAATATATTTAAATGTTTCGATCATGTCCCCCCTTTCCCTTCTGTCCTCCAGACTCTACAGATTGAGTTCATTAAGTCTTTCCTGATACGTTTGATGCTTAAGACCTTCCACCATTCTTGTAGCCCGTCTTTGGACCCGTTCAATTTTGTCAATATCTTTTTGTAGGTGAGGTCTCCAGAACTGAACACAGTATTCCAAATGTGGTCTCACCAGCATTCTATATAGCAGGATCATAATCTCCCTCTTCCTGCTTGTTATACCTCTAGCTATGCAGCCAAGCATCCTACTTGCTTTCCCTACTGCCTGACTGCACTGTTCACCCATTTTGAGACTGTCAGAAATCACTACGCCTAAATCCTTTTCTTTTGAAGTATTTGCTAACACAGAACTGCCAATACAATAGTCAGATTGAGGATTCCTTTTCCCCAAGTGCATTATTTTACATTTGGAAACATTAAACTGCAGTTTCCATTGCTTTGACCATTTATCTAGTAAAGCTAAATCATTTACCATATTGCCGACGCCTCCAGGAATATCAACCCTATTGCACACTTTAGAGTCATCGGCAAATAGGCAAACCTTCCCTACCAGACCTTCCCCTATGTCACTCACAAACATATTAAAAAGAATAGGACCCAGAACAGACCCTTGTGGACACCGCTTGTCACCTGACTCTGCTCAGAATACTCGCCATTCACAACAACCCTCTGGTGTCTATGCTTCAGCCAGCTGCAAATCCATTGAACTATCCAGGGATTAAGTCCAATCTTCACTAATTTATCTATCAGCTCTTTATGTGGAACCGTATCAAAGGCTTTGCTGAAGTCCAGGTAGGCAATATCCACGGCACCACCTTCATCCAACACCTTTGTGACATAGTCAAAGAACTCAATGAGATTAGTCTGACATGATTTGCCTTCAGTAAAGCCATGCTGATTTGGGTCCAATAATTTATTGTTTTTTAGGTGCTGATTTATCCTCTTTTTGAGTAGAGTCTCCATCATTTTAACTACCACTGATGTCAAGCTAACTGGCCTGTAGTTACCAGCTTCTTCTCTACTGCCCTTCTTGTGAATAGGCACAACACTGGCCATTCTCCAATCCTCAGGAACATCTCCTGTTAACAAGGATTGGTTAAACAAATCAGTCAGGGGGGTAGCAATGACAGATCTGAGTTCTTTAAGAACTCTGGGGTGGATGCCATCTGGACCCATTGCCTTATTTATCTTTAATCGTTCAAGTTCTTCTAAGACATCGGCTTCTAAGATCACTGGAGCTGAATCCGTACAGCTGGAAGCAATGCTATATCCCTCTATAGTATTATTTTGTAAGGTGTCTTTTGAGAAAACTGAACAGAAATAGCTATTGAAATGGTCAGCGATCTCCTTATTCCCATTAATGCATGTAATAGATAGATAGATAGATAGATAGATTAGATAGATACATAGATACATAGATACATAGATAAATTAAATTAAATTAAATTAAATTAAATTAAATTAAATTAAATTAAATTAAATTAAATTAAATTAAATTAAATTAAATTAAATTAAATTAAATTAAATTAAATTAAATTAAAATAAAATAAAATAAAATAAAATAAAATAAAATAAAATAAAATAAAATAAAATAAAATAAAATAAACTCCTCCTTCTGCTTCCACCCAGGTGGTGGGCACAGGATGGCCTTGAACCTTTAGGGCTGCATCGGCTCCCTCGGGAAAATCACCCCTCCCAAGTTCCCCTAAACATCATGGCTTTTTTAGGATAGTGTGGCAAGCCATGAACTCCGCGCCGGCTTGACCCAAGTCCTCGACCATCAGCAGTTTCTTTAGTGACCGTTCAAAGTTATGGCGGCCCTAAAAAAAAATTGCCGCAAGATCATTTTTCATGTCCGCAGCCTCCCCGTGGTCGAAATTCAGACTCTTATTAACAATTGACCCGTATTTTCCGCATCGGAAGTGTTTAAAGCCGCGTTCCTTTTCCTTTTTTTAAGGTTGGTAGCCATTTAACCGGAGGGGACATTTACGGGATGGTCCACGAGAACTCCCTCATTAAGCACCTGATCATGGTGCCACCCCGAAGCCGTGGCACCGTTACCCACGTGGCCCCGGCCGGGAACTACGACATTTCGGTAAGTGTCGGCTCTGCCGAGTGAGGGTTCAGCTCCAGAGGGAGAGAAGAACGGGCGGAAAGACGGACGAACAGAATTGGAAGGGGACCTTGTAGGTCATCTAGTCCAACCACCCCCTTTGGCCCAAGCAGGAGACGCTACCCCATTTCTGAGAGAGGGCAGTCGCCAGTGGACAGGGCCTGATAGGGTCACTTTGTGCTGCAACTGGTCAGATCCCAGTTGGAAGAGTGTCCCCAGCTCTGGTTACCACGACACAAAACAGATACTGAGACACAGAAACATAGAAGACTGACGGCAGAAGAAGACCTCCTGGTCCATCTCGTCTGCCCTTATGCTATTTCCTGTGTTTTTATCTTAGGATGGATCTGTGTTTATCCCAGGCATGGAAGTTTGTTCCAAGCATCTACGACTCTTTCAGTGAAATAATATTTTCCCATGTTAGAAACCTAGAAGACTGACAGCAGAAAAAGACCTCATGGTCCATCTCGTCTGCCCTTATACTGTCTCGTGTACTTTATTTTAGGATTATCCCAGGCATGTTTAAATTCAGTTACTGTGGATTTATCTACCATGTCTGCTGGAAGTTTTTTCCAAGCATCTACTACTCTTTCAGTCAAATCATATTTTCTCCCGTTGCTTTTGATCTTTCCCCCAACTCACTTCAGATTGTGGCCCCTTGTTCTTGTGTTCACTTTCCTATTAAAAACACTTAAACCCTCCTGGACCTTATTTAACCCTTTCACATATTTAAATGTTTCGATCGTGTCCCCCCTTTTCCTTCTGTCCTCCAGACTCTACAGATGGAGTCCATGGAGTCTTTCCTGATACGTTTGATGCTTCAGATAAAACACAGGAAATAGTGGAAGGGCAGACGAGATGGACCATGAGGTCTTTTTCTGCCGTCAGTCTTCTATGTTTCTAACATGAGAAAATATGATTTCACTGAAAGAGTCGTAGATGCTTGGAACAAACTTCCATGCCTGGGATAAACATACAGTATATCCATCCTAAGATAAAATACACGAAATAGTATAAGGACAGACTAGATGGACCAGGAGGTCTTTTTCTGCCGTCAGTCTTCTAGGTTTCTACGGACCAGCCCAGGTTGCAAAACACTAAAGACAAAAATTGGGCGGCATATAAAGCAAATACTGTAAATTGAATTATTAAATTAATATCAAAACCCGTCAAGAAAAGCCACTTCGCTTAGGGAGTTGACCCAAGATAAGACTTGAACCCTTTGCCAGCACTTCTTGCCCATAATCCCCTGCCCTTATTCCTCCCCAAAGGACGTGGTGTTAGAGCTCGATTTCGAAGGGGTCAAGGAGAAACTGACTATGATGCAAGTCTGGCCCGTCCGGCAGATCCGCCCGGTGTCCGAGAAGCTCCCCGCCAACCACCCGCTGCTGACCGGCCAAAGAGTCCTCGACGCGCTTTTTCCGTAAGCCGGTGCTTCTCGAATAATGGGGCGCAGAGCAAATACCAGGGGGCCCCGGAGCGATACCAGGTGGGGCGCATGTCGGGATGGGCTATATACTGGAATGCTGGGAACGGAGCGCATAGCCTCACTCCGTTGCCACTGGGCGTACACATGCAACCAACACATGCCTGTAAAAAAATACAGGGGGTTTCGCACAATCGCCTGCTTTCTGCTTTCTCGCGTCGCATGGCATCTCTCGGCACGGCAATTATTATTATTATTATTATTATTATTATTATTATTATTATTATTATTACTACTTATTGGATTTGTATGCCGCCCCTCTCCGCAGACTCGGGGCGGCTCACAACAGTGGTAAAACAACATGAACAATCCAATTAATAAAAACAACTTATTATAAAAAAAAACCAACATACGCACAAACATACCATGCATAACTTGTAGTAGCCTAGGGGGAAAGGATAACTTAACTCCCCCATGCCTGGCGACAAAGGTGGGTCTTGAGTAATTGGTGAAAGACAAGGAGGGTGGGGGCCATTCTAATCTCCAGGGGAGGGAGTTGGTTCCAGAGGGCCGGGGCCGCCAAAGAGAAGGCTCTTCCCCTGGGGCCCACCAAACGACATTGTTTGGTCGACGGGACACGGAGAAGGCCCACTCTGTGGGACCTTATCGGCCGCTGGGATTCTTGCGGTAGAAGACGGTTCCGGATGTATTCTGGTCCGATGCCATGAAGGGCTTTATAGGTGATGACCAACACTTTGAATTGTGACCGGAAACTGACCGGCAACCAATGCAGACTGCGGAGTGTTGGTGTAACATGGGCATATTTGGGAAAGCCCATGATTGCTCTCGCAGCTGCATTCTGCACGATCTGAAGTTTCCGAACACTCTTCAAAGGTCGCCCCATGCAGAGAGCGTTGCAGTAGTCGAGCCTCAAGGTGATGAGGGCATGAGTGACTGTGAGCAGTGACCCCCGGTCCAAATAGGGCCGCAACTGGTGCACCAAGCGAACCTGGGCAAACGCCCCCCTCGCCACAGCTGAAAGATGGTTCTCTAATATCAGCTGTGGATCGAGGAGGACGCCCAAGTTGCGGACCCTCTCTGAGGGGGTCAATAGTTCCCCCCCAGGGTAATGGATGGACAGATGGAATTGTCCTTGGGAGGCAAGACCCACAGCCACTCCGTCTTGTCTGGGTTGAATTTGAGTTTGGCCCTCCAATCGAGTCATGGCCTTTGGGAGCAGCAGCGCTGTGCTCCCAAAGGCCACAACTTACTTGGAGCGCCATCACCGCGGCCAGAGATGTCTGTGGCGCAGGAGAGAACCAAACAGGCCGCACGGCTGGAGCTCGGGGCCCCACGCGCCATGGCCCATCTATTCGGCAGGCGAGCACTCAAGGTAAGGGAGTTGCCATGAGCCCCGAAGGGAAACGGGCAAGTCGAGCGGATGGAGCGTGGGAGGGAGTGGGTGACCGAGGCGCCATGTGCGGAGCGAGGAACCAGGCGAGCGGACAGGAGCGTGGGAGGGAGCGGGTGAGTGGATGGAGCTACCGCTCGTGGCGGAGATTCCACGAGCAGCGAAGGGAACCGGGCAAGTGAACAGGAGCGGGCAAGTAGATGGAGGCGCGCTGCCGATTGTGACGGAGCTGCCACGAGTCGCGAGGGAAACCTGGCGAGCCGACGGGAACGGCCGAGCGGCGGAGGGGGGGGCCAAGGGCCGCTCTCTTACTTGCTGGTTTCCAGGCTTTTGGGGTTTTTAGACTTTTCAGTTAATTAATTGGATCTAAGATATTGTATATTGTTTGTTATATGTTGTAATCTGCTCCGAGTCCTTGGAGAGGGGTGGCATAAAAGTCCAATAAATAAATCGATACATTAAAAGCTCAGTGAGGGGTCCGACAGTGTTCCAATCAACGCCAGGGTCTTTCCTCCTGCTCTCTTTTTCCCCAGGTGTGTCCAAGGTGGCACCACCGCCATCCCCGGTGCCTTTGGCTGCGGGAAGACCGTCATCTCCCAGTCCCTGTCTAAATACTCCAACAGCGATGTCATCATCTATGTGGGCTGCGGAGAGCGCGGGAACGAGATGTCGGAGGTGCTCAGGGACTTTCCCGAGGTGAGGAGGGCAGGGACACCAGCAAGAACCCGACTGACGAACCCTGACGAGATGATCTGATCCCAGCAGCGCCTGTTTTTGCGCTGCTGGGATTCCCCTGCTGGGATTTCCCTGCAGTAGCGCAAAAACACGGAAGTCCAGAGGTGGGGTTTCCCATGGAGGGGAGCCTCAGGGGAATCCCAGCAGCCCAAAAACACGGAAGTCCGGAGGTGGGGTTTCCCATGGAGGGGAGCCTCAGGGGAATCCCAGCAGCGCAAAAACGGGCGCTTCGGCTGGCAAAAGGGGTGAGTTTTGGGCCTTGCACGCATACATCGCTTTTCCATTGATTCCTATGGGAAACATTGTTTTGTCTGACAAACCTTTCACCTTACGAACCTCGTCCCGGAACCAAGTAAGTCCATAATACGAGGTATCGCTGTATTCTTCTCCCCTCCTCCTCCTAGCTCACCATGGAAGTAGATGGGAAGACGGAGTCCATCATGAAGAGGACCTCGCTGGTGGCCAACACCTCCAACATGCCCGTGGCTGCTCGGGAAGCCTCCATCTACACAGGTGAGGGGCTTTTTCATGCCGCCGCCACCACCCCAATTCCCCCTCCTCGCCTGAGGACCCCAACCAGAAGAAGGGCTTCCAAAGCCATTTTTTTTTTAAAAAAAATTTTTTTAAATTGCACGAATGAAAATTCCCCCTAAAATAAAATAAAATAAAATAAATAAAATAAATAAAATAAATAAAATAAATAAAATAAATAAAATAAATAAAATAAATAAAATAAATAAAATAAATTAATTAATAAAATTAATAACATTAATAAAATTAATAATAAAATAAAATAAAATAAAATAATAAAATACAGGAAATAGTATAAGGGCAGACTAGATGGACCATGTGGTCTTTTCCTGCCGTCAGTCTTCTATGTTTCTATGTTTCTAAAATAAATAAAATAAAATAAAATAAAATAATTAAAATTAAAATTAAAATAATTAAAATTAAAATTATAAAAATATCCCTCTGAAACTTTCAGGTGGTTAGTATTCTTGCCCAAATATTAATAGCTTTTTCAAGATCAGTTAAGGATAGCCAGAAGCTGCTATCTCAAAGATGGCCAGTATCACCCAAAAGTGAGAACATTGTCTCCCTTTTCAGGTTTCCCACACATATTGACCTCCAGGTTCCTAAGAGGTCAGTAAGGGGCGTGCATAAGTGCACCGGTGTGCCTTTGGTCCCCTGTCCAATTGTCTTTCCTTTATCTCATATATCATATATATATTTTCTTCCTTTCATATATATCTCCTCCTCTATTTTTACATATTACTGTATTTTTATATATACAGTATATTACTTCATGTCTATTCTCTTCCATAGGTATCGTTTTATTTATTTATTCATTCATTTGTCCAGTACACAAATACATAGGAAGAAAAACAGACGTGACGTAATATATATATAAAGATAATATGTAAAAATAGAGGAGAAGATATATATGAAAGGAAGAAAATATATATGATAGATGAGATAAAGGAAAGACAATTGGACAGGGGGGACGGAAGGCACACCGGTGCACCTATGCACGCCCCTTAATTGTGTATTGGACAAATGAATAAATTTAATAAAATGTAAAATATTGATAGAAATCGCAGCGTACAAAGGGAGGGAGGGAGGAGCGAAGCCTCTTTAATTCATTTTTAATTCTGGTAATCCTCCCCCCCCCCCTTTTTTTTTTCTCTTCCCAGGAATCACCCTCTCGGAATATTTCCGGGACATGGGATACCATGTCAGCATGATGGCCGATTCTACCTCCCGCTGGGCGGAAGCCCTTCGCGAAATTTCTGGACGTTTGGCTGAAATGCCGGCAGGTAGGGGTTTTTTTTTCCTGTTAGAAACCTAGAAACCTAGAAGACTGACGGCAGAAAAAGACCTCATGGTCCATCTCGTCTGCCCTGATACTATTTGCTGTATTTTTATCTTAGGATGGATCTATGTTTATCCCAGGCATGGAAGTTTGTTCCAAGCATCTACTACTCTTTCAGTGAAATCATATTTTCTCATGTTAGAAACCTAGAAGGCTGACGGCAGAAAAAGACCTCATGGTCCATCTCGTCTGCCCTTATACTATTTCCTGTATTTTTATCTTAGGATGGATCTATGTTTATCCCAGGCATGGAAGTTTGTTCCAAGCATCTACTACTCTTTCAGTGAAATAATATTTTCCCATGTTAGAAACATAAAAGACTGACGGCAGAAAAAGACCTCATGGTCCATCTAGTCTGCCCTTATACTGTTTCCTGTATTTTATCTTAGGGTGGATCTATGTTTATCCCAGGCATGGAAGTTTGTTCCAAGCATCTACTACTCTTTCAGTGAAATAATATTTTCCCATGTTAGAAACATAGAAGACTGACGGCAGAAAAAGACCTCATGGTCCATCTAGTCTGCCCTTATACTATTTCCTGTATTTTATCTTAGGGTGGATCTATGTTTATCCCAGGCATGGAAGTTTGTTCCAAGCATCTACTACTCTTTCAGTGAAATCATATTTTCCCATGTTAGAAACATAGAAGACTGACGGCAGAAAAAGACCTCCTGGTCCATCTGGTCTGCCCTTATACTGTTTCCTGTGTTTTATCTTAGGATGGATCTGTGTTTATCCCAGGCATGGAAGTTTGTTCCAAGCATCTACGACTCTTTCAGTGAAATCATATTTTCTCATGTTAGAAACCTAGAAGGCTGACGGCAGAAAAAGACCTCATGGTCCATCTCGTCTGCCCTTATACTATTTCCTGTATTTTTATCTTAGGATGGATCTATGTTTATCCCAGGCATGGAAGTTTGTTCCAAGCATCTACTACTCTTTCAGTGAAATAATATTTTCCCATGTTAGAAACATAAAAGACTGACGGCAGAAAAAGACCTCATGGTCCATCTAGTCTGCCCTTATACTGTTTCCTGTATTTTATCTTAGGGTGGATCTATGTTTATCCCAGGCATGGAAGTTTGTTCCAAGCATCTACTACTCTTTCAGTGAAATAATATTTTCCCATGTTAGAAACATAGAAGACTGACGGCAGAAAAAGACCTCATGGTCCATCTAGTCTGCCCTTATACTATTTCCTGTATTTTATCTTAGGGTGGATCTATGTTTATCCCAGGCATGGAAGTTTGTTCCAAGCATCTACTACTCTTTCAGTGAAATCATATTTTCCCATGTTAGAAACATAGAAGACTGACGGCAGAAAAAGACCTCCTGGTCCATCTGGTCTGCCCTTATACTGTTTCCTGTGTTTTATCTTAGGATGGATCTGTGTTTATCCCAGGCATGGAAGTTTGTTCCAAGCATCTACGACTCTTTCAGTGAAATAATATTTTCTCATGTTAGAAACCTAGAAGACTGACGGCAGAAAAAGACCTCATGGTCCATCTCCTCTGCCCTTATATTATTTCCTGTGTTTTATCTTAGGATGGATATATGTTTATCCCAGGCATGGAAGTTTGTTCCAAGCATCTACTACTCTTTCAGTGAAATAATATTTGCTCATGTTAGAAACCTAGAAGACTGACGGCAGAAAAAGAGCTCCTGGTCCATCTCGTCTGCCCTGATACTATTTCCTGTGTTTTATCTTAGGATGGATATATGTTTATCCCAGGCATGGAAGTTTGTTCCAAGCATCTACTACTCTTTCAGTGAAATAATATTTGCTCATGTTAGAAACCTAGAAGACTGACGGCAGAAAAAGAGCTCCTGGTCCATCTCGTCTGCCCTGATACTATTTCCTGTGTTTTATCTTAGGATGGATATATGTTTATCCCAGGCATGGAAGTTTGTTCCAAGCATCTACTACTCTTTCAGTGAAATAATATTTTCTCATGTTAGAAACATAGATGACTGACGTCAGAAAAAGACCTCATGGTCCATCTAGTCTGCCCTTATACTATTTCCTGTATTTTATCTTAGGATGGATATATGTTTATCCCAGGCATGGAAGTTTGTTCCAAGCATCTACTACTCTTTCAGTGAAATAATATTTGCTCATGTTAGAAACCTAGAAGACTGACGGCAGAAAAAGAGCTCCTGGTCCATCTCGTCTGCCCTGATACTATTTCCTGTGTTTTATCTTAGGATGGATATATGTTTATCCCAGGCATGGAAGTTTGTTCCAAGCATCTACTACTCTTTCAGTGAAATAATATTTTCTCATGTTAGAAACATAGAAAAATAGATGACTGATGACAGAAAAAAGACCTCCTGGTCCATCTAGTCTGCCCTTATACTATTTCCTGTATTTTATCTTAGGATGGATATATGTTTATCCCAGGCATGGAAGTTTGTTCCAAGCATCTACTGCTCTTTCAGTGAAATCATATTTTCTCATGTTAGAAACCTAGAAGACTGACGGCAGAAAAAGACCTCATGGTCCATCTCGTCTGCCCTTATACTGTTTCCTGTGTTTTATCTTAGGATGGATCTGTGTTTATCCCAGGCAGGTTTCAATTCAGTTCCTGTGGATTTACCAACCACGTCTGCTGGAAGTTTGTTCCAAGCATCTACTACTCTTTCAGTGAAATAATATTTTCTCACGTTGCTTTTGATCTTTTCCTCAACTGACCTCAGATGGTGTCCCCTTGTTCTTGGGTTCACTTTCCTATTAAAAACACTTAAACCCTCCTGAATCTTATTTAACCCTTTAATGAATTTAAATGTTTCGATCGTGTCCCCCCTTTTCCTTCTGTCCTCCAGACTCTACAGATGGAGTCCACGGAGTCTTTCCTGGTCAGTTTTATGCTTAAGACCTTCCACCATTCTTGTATCCCGTCTTTGGACCCCTTCAATTTTGTCCATATCTTTTTGTAGGTGAGGTCTCCAGAACTGGACACAGTATTATTCCAAATGGGGTCTCACCAGCGCTCTATATAAGGGGATCCCAATCTCCCTCTTCCTGCTTGTGATACCTCTAGCTATGCAGCCAAGCATCCTACTTGCTTTTCCTACCGCCCGACCACACTGCTCACCCATTTTGAGACTGTCAGAAATCACGACCCCTCAATCCTTCTCTCCTGAAGTTTTTGCTAACACAGAACTGCCAATGCAATACTCAGATTGAGGATTCCTTTTCCCCAAGTGCATTATTTTACATTTGGAAACATTCAACTGCAGTTTCCATTGCTTTGACTATTTATCTAGTAGAGCTAAATCCTTTGCTGTATTACAGACCCCTCCAGGAATATCAACCCTATTGCACACTTTAGAGTCATGGGCAAATAGGCAAACCTTCCCTACCAAACCTTCCCCTCGGTCACTCACAAAGAATAGGACCCAGAACAGACCCTTGTGGCACACCGCTTGTCACCTGACTCTGCTTGTAACCTGTGACTGTTTTGAAGAGGTGTGGACAGAATAACAAAGCTGGAAAGGACCTTGGAGGTCATCTATTATTATTATTATTATTATTATTATTATTATTATTATTATTATTATTATCATTATTATTCTGCACTAGAAGAACTACAAGGTCCCTCCAAACGCTGCTATTATTATTATTATTATTATTATTATTATCATTATTATTTTTATTCTGCACTAGAAGAACTACAAGGTCCCTTCCAACTTTATTATTATTATTATTACTATTACTATTACTATTATTATTATTATTATCATTGGGTCCTGTCAACTAAAGAATGCAATAATAATAATAATAATAATAATTATTATTATTATTATTATTATTATTATTATTATTTTCTGCATGGCTGCCGACTTCTTTATTTATAGACTTCCCCCACGAGAGACGAAAACTCTCTTTTTTCCTTTGCAGACAGTGGTTACCCGGCCTACCTGGGCGCCCGCTTGGCGTCCTTCTACGAACGGGCTGGCCGCGTCAAGTGCCTGGGCAGCCCCGAGCGAGAGGGCAGTGTCAGCATCGTTGGAGCGTAAGTGGCCCGATTCCTTTCCTTGTTTCTCGCTGGAGGGAGGCTGGGCAGAAACCACGTCGGGGTCACCACCCTTTATAAAGAAAGTCTTGGTTATCTTCTTGTGGCGGCCTGCGGCTGATAGCGGACCCCATGCGAGAGGAGATCGACGGCCCTATCTGGACCGGGGGTCACTGCTCACGGTCACTCATGCCCTCATCACCTCGAGGCTCGACTACTGCAACGCTCTCTACATGGGGCAACCTTTGAAGAGTGTTCGGAAACTCCAGATCGTGCAGAATGCAGCTGCGAGAGCAATCATGGGCTTTTCCAAATATGCCCATGTCACACCAACACTCCGCAGTCTGCATTGGTTGCCGGTCAGTTTCTGGTCACAATTCAAAGTGTTGGTCATCACCTATAAAGCCCTTCATGGCACCGGACCAGAATATCTCCGGGACCGCCTTCTGCCGCACGAATCCCAGCGACCGGTTACGTCCCACAGAGTTGGTCTTCTCTGGGTCCCGTCGACCAAACAATGTCGTCTGGTCGGCACCCAGGGGAAGAGCCTTCTCTGTGGCGGCCCCGGCCCTCTGGAACCAACTCCCCCAAGAGATTAGGACTGCCCCCACCCTCCTTGCCTTTCGTAAGCTCCTCAAAACCCACCTCTGTCGTCAAGCATGGGGGAACTGAGACATCTCACCCTGCCTACGTAGTTTTTTTTGTGTATGATATGACTGTATGTATGTTTTTTTATATTGGGGTTCCTTGTTTTTAGATGTTTTTAAATGTACAATTGTTATTTTAGATTTCAAATTATTAGATTTGTCAATATATATTGTTTTTATCACTGCTGTGAGCCGCCCCAAGTCTGCGGAGAGGGGCGGCATACAAATCTAAATAATAATAATAATAATAATAATAATAATAATAATAATAATAATAATAATAATAATAATAATAATAGTAATAGTAATAATAATAATAATAATAATAATGTTTTGCTTTTTTAATAAGGGGTTTTTAGTTACTTAAATATTAGATTGATCATACATTGTTTTATTATTGTTCTGAGCCGCCCCATGTCTGCGGAGGGAGGTGGCATACAAATCTAATTAATAATAATAATAATAATAATAATAATAATAATAATAATAATAATAATAATAATGTTTTGCTTTTTTAATAAGGGTTTTTTAGTTACTTAAATATTAGATTGATCATACATTGTTTTATTATTGTTCTGAGCCGCCCCATGTCTGCGGAGAGGGGCGGCATACAAATCTAATTAATAATAATAATAATAATAATAATAATAATAATAATAATAATAATAATAATGTTTTGATTTTTTAATAAGGGGTTTTCAGTTACTTAAATATTAGATTGATCATACATTGTTTTATTATTGTTCTGAGCTGCCCCATGTCTGCGGAGAGGGGTGGCATACAAATCTAATTAATAATAATAATAATAATAATAATAATAATAATAATAATAATAATAATAATAATAATGTTTTGCTTTTTTAATAAGGGGTTTTTAGTTACTTAAATATTAGATTGATCATACATTGTTTTATTATTGTTCTGAGCAGCCCCATGTCTGCGGAGAGGGGCGGCATACAAATCTAATTAATAATAATAATGATAATAATAATAATAATAATAATAATAATAATGTTTTGCTTTTTTAATAAGGGGTTTTTAGTTACTTAAATATTAGATTGATCATACATTGTTTTATTATTGTTCTGAGCCGCCCCATGTCTGCGGAGATGGGCGGCATACAAATCTAATTAATAATAATAATAATAATAATAATAATAATAATAATAATAATAATAATAATAATAATAATAATGTTTTGCTTTTTTAATAAGGGGTTTTTAGTTACTTAAATGTTAGATTGATCATACATTGTTTTATTATTGTTCTGAGCCGCCCCATGTCTGCGGAGAGGGGTGGCATACAAATCTAATTAATAATAATAATAATAATAATAATAATAATAATAATAATAATAATGTTTTGCTTTTTTAATAAGGGGTTTTTAGTTACTTAAATATTAGATTGATCATACATTGTTTTATTATTGTTCTGAGCTGCCCCATGTCTGCGGAGAGGGGTGGCATACAAATCTAATTAATAATAATAATAATAATAATAATAATAATAATAATAATGTTTTGCTTTTTTAATAAGGGGTTTTTAGTTACTTAAATATTAGATTGATCATACATTGTTTTATTATTGTTCTGAGCAGCCCCATGTCTGCGGAGAGGGGCGGCATACAAATCTAATTAATAATAATAATGATAATAATAATAATAATAATAATAATAATAATAATGTTTTGCTTTTTTAATAAGGGGTTTTTAGTTACTTAAATATTAGATTGATCATACATTGTTTTATTATTGTTCTGAGCCGCCCCATGTCTGCGGAGATGGGCGGCATACAAATCTAATTAATAATAATAATAATAATAATAATAATAATAATAATAATAATAATAATGTTTTGCTTTTTTAATAAGGGGTTTTTAGTTACTTAAATGTTAGATTGATCATACATTGTTTTATTATTGTTCTGAGCCGCCCCATGTCTGCGGAGAGGGGTGGCATACAAATCTAATTAATAATAATAATAATAATAATAATAATAATAATAATAATAATAATAATAATAATAATAATAATGTTTTGCTTTTTTAATAAGGGGTTTTTAGTTACTTAAATATTAGATTGATCATACATTGTTTTATTATTGTTCTGAGCTGCCCCATGTCTGCGGAGAGGGGTGGCATACAAATCTAATTAATAATAATAATAATAATAATAATAATAATAATAATAATAATGTTTTGCTTTTTTAATAAGGGGTTTTTAGTTACTTAAATATTAGATTGATCATACATTGTTTTATTATTGTTCTGAGCTGCCCCATGTCTGCGGAGAGGGGTGGCATACAAATCCAATTAATAATAATAATAATAATAATAATAATAATAATAATGATAATGTTTTGCTTTTTTAATAAGGGGTTTTCAGTTACTTAAATATTAGATTGATCATACATTGTTTTATTATTGTTCTGAGCTGCCCCATGTCTGCGGAGAGGGGCGGCATACAAATCTAATAAATAAATAAATAAAATTAAATAAATAAAATTAAATAAATAAAATTAAATGAATGAATGAATGAACTCCCATCAGTGATGGGGAAGGAGGGGCTTCTCCACTTCTTAATGCCAGAGCCCGCAGAGCTGCCAAAAGGCAGGAGCGGTTACTCCAGAGGAGGTCTCCTCGGGAGTAAGACTTGGGGCTAATTGGCTACTCCCCTCGTCTACTTAAGGGAAGCAGAGGCAGCTGAATTTCTACAGGAAGCAACTTTTGAAATTTGTGTGGTTTGTCATGTCTGGAAATCATCAGATATTTGGGGCTTCTCCCTTTGCACCAACCTCCCCCCTGCCTGTCTCTTGCAGGGTGTCCCCTCCTGGCGGGGACTTCTCGGATCCAGTGACATCTGCCACCCTGGGGATCGTCCAGGTGAGTCCGGCTTCACTGCTTTCACGTCATGGTCTTCCCCAAATACGCCCATGTCACACCAACACTCCGCAGTCTGCATTGGTTGCCGGTCAGTTTCCGGTCGCCATTCAAAGTGTTGGTTATGACCTATAAAGCCAGAATATCTCCGGGACCGCCTTCTGCCGCACGAATCCCAGCGACCAGTTAGGTCCCACAGAGTGGGCCTTCTCCGGGTCCCGTCGACGAAACAATGTCGCTTGGTGGGACCCAGGGGAAGAGCCTTCTCTGTGGCGGCCCCGACCCTCTGGAACTAGCTCCCCCCGGAGATCAGAATTGACCCCACCCTCCTTGTCTTTTGTAAACTCCTTAAAACCCACCTCTGCCGCCAGGCATGGGGGAACTGAGACATCTCCCCCAAGGCTATATAGTTTATGCCTGGTATGTTTGTGTGTATGTTTTGCTGTTTAAACAAGGGTTTTTTAGTGATTTTTAATTATTAGATTTGTTATACATTGTTTTATTATTGTTGTGAACTGCCCTGAGTCTGCGGAGAGGGGCAGCATACAGATCTAATTAATAATAATAAAGAATAATAAATAATAATAAATAATAAATAATAATAATTAATAATAATAATAATAATAATAATCTCCCCCAGTTTATGCCTGGTATGTTTGTATGTTTTGCTTTTTAAACAAGGGTTTTTTAGTGATTTTTAATTATTAGATTTGTTATACATTGTTTTATTATTGTTGTGAACTGCCCTGAGTCTGCGGAGAGGGGCAGCATACAGATCTAATTAATAATAATAAATAATAATAAATAATAATAAATAATAATTAATAATAATAATAATAATAATAATAATAATAATAATAATAATAATCTCCCCCAGGCCTATATAGTTTATGCCTGGTATGTTTGTGTGTATGTTTTGCTTTTTAAACAAGGGTTTTTTAGTGATTTTTAATTATTAGATTTGTTATACATTGTTTTATTATTGTTGTGAACTGCCCTGAGTCTGCGGAGAGGGGCAGCATACAGATCTAATTAATAATAATAAAGAATAATAAAGAATAATAAAGAATAATAAATAATAATTAATAATAATAATAATAATAATAATCTGCCCCAGTTTATGCATGGTATGTTTGTATGTTTTGCTTTTTAAACAAGGGTTTTTAGTGATTTTTAATTATTAGATTTGTTATATATTGTTTTATTATTGTTGTGAACCGCCCCGAGTCTGTGGAGAGGGGCGGCATACAAATCTAATTAATAATAATAATAATAATAATAATAATAATAATAATAATCTCTCCCAGGCCTATACAGTTTATGTATGGTATGTTTGTGTGTATGTTTTGCTTTTTAATAAGGGTTTTTTAGTGATTTTTAATTATTAGATTTGTTATATATTGTTGTATTATTGTTGTGAACCGCCCCAAGTCTGTGGAGAGGGGCGGCATACAAATCTAATTAATAATAATAATAAATAATAATAATAATAATAATAATAATAATAATAATAATAATAATAATAATCTCCCCCAGGCCTATACAGTTTATGCATGGTATGTTTGTGTGTATGTTTTGCTTTTTAATAAGGGGTTTTTAGTGATTTTTAATTATTAGATTTGTTATATATTGTTTTATTATTGTTGTGAACCGCCCCAAGTCTGTGGAGAGGGGCGGCATACAAATCTAATTAATAATAATAATAATAATTTATTTATTTATTATTTGGATTTGTATGCCGCCCCTCTCCGAAGACTCGGGGCGGCTCACAACAAGTGAAAAGCAATCCAATACATAATCCAATTAATTAAAATATTGAATTTTTTTTTAAAAAAACCCCATATACTAAAATACATACACACAATAATACACACAAATAATAATAATAATAATAATAATAATAAAATAAATAAATAAATAATGCAATAAAATAAATAAAACAAAACAATAGAACAAAATTGAAATAAAATTATAAAACAAAATATGTTCGCCTTCCAGGTCTTCTGGGGCCTGGACAAGAAGTTGGCTCAACGGAAGCATTTTCCCTCGGTCAACTGGCTGATCAGCTACAGCAAGTACACCCGGGCGCTGGACGAGCACTACGAGCGGCTCTACCCGGAGTTCGTCTCCCTGAGGACCAAGGCCAAGGAGATCCTGCAGGAGGAGGAGGACCTGGCCGAGATTGTCCAGCTGGTGGGGAAGGTAGGACGTCAGAACCACGGGGTACGGAAGGGACCTTAGAGGTCTTCTAGTCTACCCCACTCCACCTAGGCTGGAGACGAGGAAAGACAAAACAACAATGTCATCCGGGAACCACATCCCACCGACGTCCCATGGAGGGAGCTGCTGTAGGTGAACAGGGAGCATCTAGCGCATGATGCTCCCTAGTTGGGTCATCAAACCTGTGAGCTCAGAGAGGACCCCACAGTCATCATTGTCGTCCTCTTCCTCCTCTTCCTCTTCTTCTTCCTCCTCTTTCGTCTCCTCCTCCTCCTCCTCCTTACAAACCCCCTCCCCCTCCCAGTAATTCTGTCAAGGTTCCAGGGGATGCCTAATTAATTCATGAGCCTCAAGCCAAGTTTCAAAAGGAATCCAGTTGTTTATTAGGATCAACCTGTCAGCGCATACCCAAGCAGAATCAGCTCTGCCCCACACAATTTACGTCCCAACTATTAGAATAGAATAGAATTCATTATTGGCCAAGTGTGATCGGACACACAGGGAATTTGTCTTTGGTGCAGATGCTCTCAGTGGACATAAAATAAAATATACATTTGTCTAGAATAGAGTAGAGTAGAGTAGAGTAGAATAGAATAGAATAGAATAGAATAGAATAGAATTTTATTGGCCAAGTGTGATTGGACACACAAGGAATTTGTCTTTGGTGCAGATGCTCTCAGTGTACATAAAATATACATTTGTCTAGAATAGAATAGAATAGAATATAATAGAATAGAACAGAATAGAATAGAATAGAATTTTATTGGCCAAATGTGATTGGACACACAAGGAATTTGTCTTTGGTGCAGATGCTCTCAGGGTACATAAAATAAAATATACATTTGTCTAGAATAGAATAGAGTAGAATAGAATAGAGTAGAATAGAATAGAATAGAATTTTATTGGCCAAATGTGATTGGACACACAAGGAATTTGTCTTTGGTGCAGATGCTCTCAGGGTACATAAAATATACATTTGTCTAGAATAGAGTAGAATAGAATAGAATAGAATAGAATTTTATTGGCCAAGTGTGATTGGACACACAAGGAATTTGTCTTTGGTGCAGATGCTCTCAGTGGACATAAAAGAAAAAGAGACATTATTATTATTATTATTATTATTATTATTATTATTATTATTTATTAGATTTGTATGCCATTCTTGACATTGGTCAAGAATCATGTGGCCCAACACTTAATGATAGTCACAGCGGTCAAATAAGCCATGAAGGAACAATCCATATTAATAAAAAAATCTTAGGATACAAGCAACAAGTGACAGTCATAAAGGAAATGGGAGGAAATGATAGGAATGATGGGGAAAAAACTAGTAGAAATAAAAGTGCAGACTTAGCAAAAAATTTGACAGTGTCGAGGGAATTATTTGTTTAGCAGAGTGAGGGCGTTCGGGGGAAAAACTCTTCTTGTGTCCAGTTGTCTTGGTGTGCAGGGCTCAGTAGCGGTGTTTTGTGGGTGGGAGTTGAAACAGTTGGTGTCCAGGATGCGAGGGGTCAGTCGATATTTTCCCCGCCCTCTTTTTGACAACTCCCAGAGTTCCTCGGCTAGCAAAGCTTGAAGCCCACACAAGCCTTGAAGTGGCCAAGGTTGAAGGCTCTTGTTTTAAAAGTGAACTTTCCCGAGATAAATTTTATTGCCTTTTATAGGGGAAGGTCTGGTAGGGAAGGTTTTTGCCTATTTGCCCATGACTCTAAAGTGTGCAATAGGGTTGATATTCCTGGAGGCGTCTGTAATATAGCAAAGGATTTATCTTTACTAGATAAATAGTCAAAGCAATGGAAACTGCAGTTGAATGTTTCCAAATGTCAAATAATGCACTTGGGGAGAAGGAATCCTCCATCTGAGTCTTGCATTGGCAGTTCTGTGTTAGCAAAAACTTCAGAAGAAAAGGATGTAAGGGGTCGTGATTTCTGACAGTCTGTAATATGGTAAATGATTTAGCTTTACTAGATAAGTGGTCAAAGCAATGGAAACTGCAGTTGAATGTTTCCAAATGTCAAATAATGCACTTGGGGAAAAGGAATCCTCCATCTGAGTCTTGCATTGGCAGTTCTGTGTTAGGAGAAACTTCAGAAGAGAAGGATTTAGGGGTCGTGATTTCTGACAGTCTGTAATATGGTAAATGATTTAGCTTTACTAGATAAGTGGTCAAAGCAATGGAAACTGCAGTTGAATGTTTCCAAATGTCAAATAATGCACTTGGGGAAAAGGAATCCTCCATCTGAGTCTTGCATTGGCAGTTCTGTGTTAGGAGAAACTTCAGAAGAAAAGGATGTAAGGGGTCGTGATTTCTGACAGTCTGTAATATGGTAAATGATTTAGCTTTACTAGATAAGTGGTCAAAGCAATGGAAACTGCAGTTGAATGTTTCCAAATGTCAAATAATGCACTTGGGGAAAAGGAATCCTCCATCTGAGTCTTGCATTGGCAGTTCTGTGTTAGGAGAAACTTCAGAAGAGAAGGATTTAGGGGTCGTGATTTCTGACAGTCTCAAAATGGGTCAGGCAGTAGGGAAAGCAAGTAGGATGCTTGGCTGCATAGCTAGAGGTATCACAAGCAGGAAGAGGGAGATTGTGCTCCCGCTGTATAGAGCGCTGGTGAGACCCCATTTGGAATAATACTGTGTCCAGTTCTGGAGACCTCACCTACAAAAAGATATGGACAAAATTGAAGGGGTCCAAAGACGGGCTACAAGAATGGTGGAAGGTCTTAAGCATAAAACTGACCAGGAAAGACTCCATGGACTCCATCTGTAGAGTCTGGAGGACAGAAGGAAAAGGGGGGACAGGATCGAAACATTTAAATATGTTAAATAAGGTTAAGTAAGGTCCAGGAGGGTTTAAGTGTTTTTAATAGGAAAGTGAACCCAAGAACAAGGGGACACAATCTGAAGTTAGTTGGGGGGAAGATCAAAGGCAACGTGAGAAAATATGATTTCGCTGAAAGAGTAGTAGAGGCCTGGAACAAACTTCCAGCAGACATGGTAGATAAATCCACAGTCACTGAATTGAAACATGCCTGGGATAAACATAGATCCATCCTAAGATAAAACACAGGAAATAACCTCTCTTCCGTTCTGTCCCCTCCAGGCCTCCCTGGCCGAAAGCGACAAGATCACCCTGGAGGTGGCCAAGCTGATCAAGGACGACTTCCTCCAGCAGAACGGATACTCTTCCTACGACAGGTAAGGCCAGGGCTCCTCCAAGGTCCAGTTGATTAGCAGAGTCGCGTTAAGAGTCGCGTCCGGGAGAAACCCCCGAATCTAAGGCCACGCGGGTTTCCCCACCTGGTTTTAAAGCCCATCCCCTTCTTCCCACACAACCACGAGCCCCATCGCGTCGACCAGCCTTCACCTGAGAGCGTGTCTGTTACTCCCCCCCCGGCTTCCGGCCAGGTACTGAACAAAGGATGACCTTGAGAATCTAGAAGGGATTTGCTATGGCTAGAATTTCTACACCCCCCCCCATGCGACGGCCCCTCCCAAATTTATTTTACTTTTATTTTATTTATTTTATTTATTTTATTTATTTTATGTATTTTATGTATTTTATGTATTTTATTTATTTTATTTATTTTATTTATTTATTTTATTTATTTTATTTATTTATTTATTTATTTATTTATTTTATTTATTTTATTTATTTTATTTATTTTATTTATTTTATTTTATTTTATTTTATTTTATTTATTTATTTTATTTATTTTATTTATTTTATTTATTTTATTTATTTTTATTTTATTTATTTTTATTTTATTTATTTTTATTTTATTTATTTTTATTTTATTTATTTTATTTATTTTATTTATTTTATTTATTTTATTTATTTTATTTATTTTATTTATTTTATTTATTTTATTTATTTATTAGAAACATAGAAACATAGAAGACTGAGGCAGAAAAAGACCTCATGGTCCATCTCGTCTGACCTTATACTATTTTCTGTATTTTATCTTAGGATGGATATATGTTTATCCCAGGCATGTTTAAATTCAATTACTGTGGATTTATCTACCTCGTCTGCTGGAAGTTTGTTCCAAGCATCTACTACTCTTTCAGTCAAACCATATTTTCTCGTGTTGCTTTTGATCTTCCCCCCATATGTTAAAGGGTTAAATAAGGTTCAGGAGAGGAAGTGTTTTTCATAGGAAAGTGAACCCAAGAACAAGGGGACGCAATCTGAGGTCAGTTAGGGGAAAGATCAGAAGCAACGTGAGAAAATATAACTTCACTGAAAGAGCAGTAGATGCTTGGAACAAACTTGCAGCAGACGTGGTTGGTCAATCCACAGTCACCGAATGTAAACCTGCCTGGGATAAACATAGATCCACCCTAAGATAAAATACAGGAAATTCTGGGTCCTATTCTTTTTAATATGTTTGTGAGTGACATAGGGGAAGGTTTGGTAGGGAAGGTTTGCCTATTTGCCCATGACTCTATAGTGTGCAATATGGTTGATATTCCTGGAGGCGTCTGTAATATGGCAAATGATTTAGCTTTACTAGATAAGTGGTCAAAGCAATGGAAACTGCAGTTGAATGTTTCCAAATGTCAAATAATGCACTTGGGGAAAAGGAATCCTCCATCTGAGTATTGCATTGGCAGTTCTGTGTTAGCAAAAACCTCAGAAGAGAAGGATTTAGGGGTCGTGATTTCTGACAGTCTCAAAATGGGTGAGCAGTGTGGTCGGGCAGAAGGAAAAGCAAGTAGGATGCTTGGCTGCATAGCTAGAGGTATAACAAGCAGGAAGAGGGAGATTGTGATCCCGCTATATAGAATGCTGGTAAGACCCCATTTGGAATAATACTGTGTCCAGTTCTGGAGACCTCACCTACAAAAAGATATGGACAAAATTGAAGGGGTCCAAAGACGGGCTACAAGAAGGGTGGAAGGTCTTAAGCATAAAACTGACCAGGAAAGACTCCATGGACTCCATCTGTAGAGTCTGGAGGACAGAAGGAAAAGGGGGGACACGATCGAAACATTTAAATATGTGAAAGGGTTAAATAAGGTCCAGGAGGGAAGTGTTTTTAATAGGAAAGTGAACACAAGAACAAGGGGCCACAATCTGAAGTTAGTTGGGGGAAAGATCAGAAGCAACATGAGAAAATATTATTTGACTGAAAGAGTAGTAGATCCTTGGAACAAACTTCCAGCAGACGTGGTTAGTAAATCCACAGTAACTGAATTTAAACATGCCTGGGATAAACATAGATCCATCCTAAGACAAAATACAGGAAATAGTATAAGGGCAGACGAGATGGACCATGAGGTCTTTTTCTGCCAACAGACTTCTATGTTTCTCTGCTGCTCCAGGTTCTGCCCCTTCTTCAAGACGGTGGGCATGCTGCAGAATATGATCACGTTCTATGAGCTGGCCCGCCATGCCGTGGAGTCGACCGCCCAATCCGAGCACAAGATCACCTGGGCCGCCATACGGGAGAACCTGGGAGACATCATGTACAAGCTCAGCTCCATGAAGTTCCAGGTGAGACGAAGGGAGGGGGGGCAGCGGAGAAGCGAGGAAGGATTTCCAATGATCACGGCGAAATTTCAATCACACGCTAAAAAGACCCTTGTTCAATTTCCAAACTTGTCTCCAGATAGATAGAAGATAGATAGATAGATAGATAGATAGATAGATAGATAGATAGATAGATTAATAGATAGATAGATAGATAGATTAATAGATAGATAGATAGATTAATATATAGATAGATAGATTAATAGATAGATAGATAGATTAATAGATAGATAGATAGATAGATAGATAGATTAATAGATAGATAGATAGATAGATTAATAGATAGATAGATAGATAGATTAATAGATAGATAGATAGATAGATTAATAGATAGATAGATAGATAGATTAATAGATAGATAGATAGATAGAAAGATAGATAGATAGATTGATAGATAGATTGATTGATAGATAGATAGATAGATAGATAGATAGATAGATAGATAGATTAATAGATAGATAGATAGATAGATTAATAGATAGATAGATAGATAGAAAGATAGATAGATAGATTGATAGATAGATTGATTGATAGATAGATAGATAGATAGATAGATAGATAGATAGATAGATTAATAGATAGATAGATAGATAGATTAATAGATAGATAGATAGATAGATTAATAGATAGATTAATAGATAGATAGATAGATAGAAAGATAGATAGATAGATTGATAGATAGATTGATTGATAGATAGATAGATAGATAGATAGATAGATAGATAGATAGATTAATAGATAGATAGATAGATAGATTAATAGATAGATAGATAGATAGAAAGATAGATAGATAGATTGATAGATAGATTGATTGATAGATAGATAGATAGATAGATAGATAGATAGATAGATAGATAGATTAATAGATAGATAGATAGATAGATTAATAGATAGATAGATAGATAGAAAGATAGATAGATAGATTGATAGATAGATTGATTGATAGATAGATAGATAGATAGATAGATAGATAGATAGATAGATTAATAGATAGATAGATAGATAGATTAATAGATAGATAGATAGATAGATTAATAGATAGATAGATAGATAGATTAATAGATAGATAGATAGATAGAAAGATAGATAGATAGATTGATAGATAGATTGATTGATAGATAGATAGATAGATAGATAGATAGATAGATAGATAGATACACATTATTATATCTTTGTAGACCACCAATACGTTACTTGATAAAACAAACAAATGCCTTGCGTGCCCTCGGCCATGGTGTGCCATAGTTTTACCATCACGGTTCTAGAGGGTCTCCTGGACTACAGGACCTGCTCTGAGGCCCCTGTCACGTCCGTTGTCCCCTATTCCGTCCAGGATCCCGGGAAGGATGGCGAGGCCAAGATCAAAGCCAGCTACGCGCAGCTGAATGAAGAGATGCAGAACGCCTTCCGTAACTTGGAGGACTGAGTCCGGAGGCTGGGAGTGGACCGGGCCTGGCACGCCTGGTTTCAAGCTTCGTTTTTCTGGGCTGGGTCTTTCAGGAGGTGGCTGACCGCCTCCTGCAACGTTTGGGAGTTTTCTCGTTGCTTGCCAAAGTGTCCAAGGCAAATTGTTCTGTTTTATTAATGGATTAGCGTTTGAAATCTTTATTGTTCTTTATTTTTGTGCAAATAAAATGAGAATACCGGGGGAGGCTCTTTTTTCCTTCCTTCGTTCCTTCCTTCCTTCCTTAATTTCCCACCCCCCTTCCTTCTTCTCTTTCCTTAAGTCCTCCCTTCCTCCCTTCCTTAATTCTCCCTTCCTTCCTTCCTTCCTTCCTTCCTTCCTTCCTTCCTTCCTTCCTTCCTTCCTTAATTCTTCCCCCTTCCCTTCATCTCCTTCCTTAAGTCCTCCCTCCCTTCCTTAATTCTCCCTTCCTTCCTTCCTTCCTTCCTTCCTTCCTTCCTTCCTTCCTTCCTTCCTTCCTTCCTTCCTTCCTTAATTCTTCCCTCTTTCCTTCATCTCCTTCCTTAAGTCCTCCCTCCCTTCCTTAATTCTCCCTGCCTTCCTTCCTTCCTTCCTTCCTTAATTCTTCCCCCTTTCCTTCATCTCCTTCCTTAAGTCCTCCATTCCTCCCTTCCTTAATTCTCCCTTCCTTCCTTCCTTCCTTCCTTCCTTCCTTCCTTCCTTAATTCGTCCCCCTTTCCTTCATCTCCTTCCTTAAGTCCTCCCTTCCTCCCTTCCTTAATTCTCCCTTCCTTCCTTCCTTCCTTCCTTCCTTCCTTCCTTCCTTCCTTCCTTCCTTCCTTCATTCTTCCCCCTTTCCTTCATCTCCTTCCTTAAGTCCTCCATTCCTCCCTTCCTTAATTGCTAACCCAGAACTGCCAATACAATACTCAGAGGGAGGATTCCTTTTCCCCAAGTGCATCATTTGACATTTGGAAACATTCCACTGCAGTTTCCATTGCTTTGACCATTTATCTAGTAAAGCGAAATCATTTGCCATATTACAGACTGTCAGAAATCACTACCCCTAAATCCTTGTCTCCTGAAGTTTTTGCTAGCACAGAACTGCCAATACAATACTCAGATGGAGGATTCCTTTCCCCCAAGTGCATTATTTGACATTTGGAAACATTCAACTGCAGTTTCCATTGCTTTGACCACTTACCCAGTAAAGCTAAATCCTTTGCCATATTACAGACCCCTCCAGGAATATCAACCCTATTGCACACTTTAGAGTCATGGGCAAATAGGCAAACGTTCCCTAACAAACCTTCCCCTAGGTCACTCACAAACATATTAAAAAGAATAGGACCCAGAACAGACCCTTGTGGCACACCGCTTGTAACCTGTCTCTGTTTAACTGTGAGTCCTGATATCAAAGCACAGAGTCCTTGGAGAGTCCAGCCACACCCACTATCGCGAACAGATAATCTTCCACACGGAAAAGGCCGGCACGCTGCCCATTTAACAGCCGCCCTAATTAGTGGAACCCCACCCAACCACAGGGGAACGGTCTTATCTCTTGCAACACCAACGTAGCCGCTCTCTCCTATTCATGGCCCTTCGCACGGGTGCGTCTGTAACTGCTTCTTCATCAGAGCCCAGTGAATGGAAGAGACTTCAAAAGCAGATAAAAAAATCGGAAGAAAAAAAAAGGTTGAGAAGAATGTCTAAGATTAGAGCCCTTAAAATGACGATTATACCCAGAATGATGTATTTATTTCAGGTTTTACCAGGTACCTTTCCTGGGGCAAAATTGAGAGAACTAAATTTTTGGATTGAAGGAAACAAAAGGCCTACCGTGTTTCCCTGATAGTAAGACCCCCCCGATTGTAAGACATATGGGGGGTTTCAGGGGGGTCGGCTAATATAAACCATACCCCGAAAGTAAGACATATGTCTTACTTTCGGGGAAACATGGTAGCTTGTTAAGGTTAGCATTCCTGTTACCTCATTTGCTGATGTACTTCTAGCGCTCGCGTTGCAGCCAACTTACTCCTGCACGCGTTCGCCATGATATGCCGTTGTTCTCTAAGAGACTACATTTCCCAGCACTCTCCGCGCGGCCCGCCTCCGTTTCCATTGTTGAAAGAAGGGAGATCCGAAGAAGCGAAGCGGCCGGGGAGGTGATCGCGCTCGTCTCGGGCTACGGCCCCGGGATTCGAAGCGCTCGGTGTCGTACGCTGCTTTCCGTGGCGGGGTGGTCGATGCCGGTGGCGGCCGCGGCGCTAGTCTTGGGGAGCGATGCTGCCGAGGCGCAGCTCACTGACGGGGCTGGCAGTGGGGCTCTTTGCCGTCTACGTGGCACACACCTGCTGGGTGATGTACGGCATTGTCCACACCCGGCCCTTCTGTACTTCTCCCCGCCGGGCAAGAGGCAAAGGCGGCGGCGGGAGTAGCGGAGGCGAGGCGGAGAAGAAAGAAGCGGCGGATAGCTGCGGCAAGGGCTCGTTAGCCGGAGCGTACGCCGGCTACCCCCCGCAGTTCCTGCCACCGGGCGTGGCGCTCGACCCCAGCAAAGCTGGCGGCGGGAGCGGCGGCAAAGCGGCGGGGTCCAGCCCTCTAGCCGGCGCCTCGCCAGCTATCCGCCGCTTCTTTCTTCTCCGCCTCGCCTTCGCTACTCCCGCCGCCGCCTTTGCTCTCCCCGCTGGGCGAGCAGGCCGAGGCGCTGGAACTGGGGCTGCCTGTCCTTGGCGTGAACGGCGGGCAGGTGGTGCTCGGCACCCGGAATCCCGTCTTCTCACCACCACCCGAGCTCCCTCCGGAGCCTGCCGCCGCCGCCGCGGAAAGAGAAAGCTGGCACCAGGCTGCCCGAAGATGAGCCGACCCCGGTGCCCGGGACAATATAAGACATACCCCCAAAGTAAGACACAGTGGGGCTTTTGGGGGTAAAAAGAAAGTAAGACACTGCCTTACTATCGGGGAAACACGGTAGAATAAGGGAAAAATGGCTGTTTGCCCACGAGAAAGAGGGGGCGTGGGGGAGCCCGAGCTTAGAGTTATATAGGGAAGCATTTCAAATAGAAAGATTAACGGAATTATAGTTGTTGGGGGGGGAAGAAGTGGGTGAAATTGGAAAAGTAAATCAGTAATATAAATAATAAGGAGTTATTATTTAAAAAAATGGAGTGAGAAAGAAATTAATAATTTAACCGACCGTCTGAAAGCAGGTTTAGAAATTGGGAACTAGAAATTCGAAATTATCAACGTGACACGTATTGAATACAGCGGATGACGTTAACTTAAGCGGAATTATAAAAGGGTTAAATAGTAAAGGGATCGTGAGAATTGAACAATTATATGAGCAGAACTCGGCCGGAATGGTGGCTGGGTCAACAGTTCATTTAGTGACCATTTAGAGTTACAACGGCACTGGGGGGAAAAAAAGTGACTTTGGGCCGTTTTTCACACATGACCATTGCACTTATTTATTTTATTTATTTATTTATTTATTAGATTCGTATGCCGCCCCTCTCCGAAGACTCGGGGCGGCTAACAGCAATATAAAAAGACAATGTAAAACAAATCTAATATTAAAAATAATCTAAAAAAACCCCAATTTAAAGAACCACTCATACATACATACATACCAGGTATAAATTCTATAAGCCTAGGGGGGAAAGGAATATCTCAATTTCCCCCATGCCTGACGACAGAGGTGGGTTTTAAGGAGCTTAAGGCAAGGAGGGTGGGGGCAACTCTGATAACTGGGGGGGAGCTGGTTCCAGAGGGTCGGGGCCACCACAGAGAAGGCTCTTTCCCCGGGTCCCGCCAGACGACATTGCTTAGTGGACGGGACCCGGAGAAGGCCAACCCACCTTTGTCGTCAGGCATGGGGGAACTGAAACACCTCCCCCGGCCACGTACAATTTATGTATGGTATGTTTGTGTGTGTGCTTGTTAGTATAGTGGGGTTCTTTTTAAAACTATTTCAAATACTTAAATTTATTGAATTTATTTGGATTGGTACGATTGTTTATATTTTTTGTTGTGAGCCGCCCCGAGTTCGCGGAGAGGGGCGGCATACAAATCTAAATAATAAATAAATAAATAATAAACTCTGCGGGACCTGACCGAGGAGAGATTCTACCTGGAAATAAGGAGGAATTTTCTGACCGTAAGGACAATCAACCGATGGAACAGAAGTCGCCTTCGGACGTTGTTGGAGCTTCATCCCTGGAGACTTTCGAGAAGACACTGGACTTCCACCTCTCCCCCTGCCTCGTCGTGGGGGTGGACACTGGACTTCCACCCCACCCCCTGCCTCGTCGTGGGGGTGGGGTGGGGGGTTGGACTAGATGACCCCCAGGGTCCCTTCCAACTTTGTCAATCTGTATGGTATAAACTTCATCATGTCACTGCAAAAGTCGCAACTGTGGAACTGTTGCAACTTTGAACGGTCACCAAATGAAGGTTTTAAGACAAGGATGGCCAGTGAGACTCCATTTGGAATAATACTGTGTCCAGTTCTGGAGGCCTCGCCTACAAAAGGAGAAATGGATCAAATTGAAGGGGTCCAAAGACGGGCTACAAGAAGGGTGGAAGGTCTCAAGCATCAAACGTATCAGGAAAGACTTTATGAACTCCATCTGTAGAGTCTGGAGGACAGAAGGAAAAGGGGGGACACGATCGAAACATTTAAATATGTTCAAGGGTTAAATAAGGTCCAGGAGGGAAGTGTTTTTAATAGGAAAGTGAACACAAGAACAAGGGGACACAATCTGAAGTTAGTTGAAGGGAAAGATCAAAAGCAACGTGAGAAAATATGATTTGACTGAAAGAGTAGTAGATGCTTGGAACAAACTTCCATGCCTGGGATAAGCACAGATCCATCCTAAGATAAAATACAGAAAATAGTATAAGGGCAGACGAGATGGACCAGGAGGTCTTTTTCTGCCGTCAGTCTTCTAGGCTTCTAACATGAGAAAATATTATTTCACTGAAAGAGTAGTAGGTGCTTGGAACAAACTTCCATGCCTGGGATAAACACAGATCCATCCTAAGATAAAATACAGGAAATAGTATAAGGGCAGACGAGATGGACCAGGAGGTCTTTTTCTGCCGTCAGTCTTCTAGGTTTCTAACATGAGAAAATATTATTTCACTGAAAGAGTAGTAGGTGCTTGGAACAAACTTCCATGCCTGGGATAAACATAGATCCATCCTAAGATAAAATACAGAAAATAGTATAAGGGCAGACGAGATGGACCATGAGGTCTTTTTCTGCCGCCAGTCTTCTAGGTTTCTAACATGAGAAAATATTATTTCACTGAAAGAGTAGTAGATGCTTGGAACAAACTTCCATGCCTGGGATAAACACAGATCCATCCTAAGATAAAATACAGGAAATAGTATAAGGGCAAACTCACTTCAGATTCTGGCCCCCTTGTTCTTGGGGTTCACTTTCCTATGAAAAACACTTCCCTCCTGTGTTGGAATCCTAGGTTCAAGTTTGTTCCAAGCCTCTACTCCTCTTTCAGTCAAATCATATTTTCTCTGATTTAACCCTTTAACCTATTTAAATGTTTCGATCGTGTTATACTGTTTTTATTGTTGTTTGTGAGCCGCCCCGAGTCTTCGGAGAGGGGCGGCAAACAAATCTAATAAATTGAATTGAATCGAATTGAATGTTGGATTTTAGGGCCCGGGGGAGTGGAAGGGGGTGGGAGCCCCCTAAACAATGCAACCCGTCCTCTCGGGCAGGGATTATAGGATTTGCTGTCTCCATTGAGCCCGTGCGCGGTTCCATTGACAGGGCCTCCTGCGTCAGCAAAAACCCCGCCAGGGGAGAGCCGAGGGTTGGCAGCCGGTGGGTGCGAGAGGGTTCTACCCCATTGTCTGCCTTGTCACCCGGTGGACAACGTGCTGCACCCAGGGGCTCTATAAAAGTTGCGTGGCCTCAGCAGTTTCGGCCGACGTCGCGTGGTGCCGGCTGCGGTGGTGGACGAGCGCATGGAAGAGAGAGCCAGAGGCATCGGAGGGGGAATCGGGCACTCGGCGCGGGCTTCTTCCTCGGATCATGGTGGCTCCCTGGACCGGGTGCTGAAGGTAAGTGGGAGGGAGAGTGTCACGGATTAACAGATGTCGGAAAGGGACCCCGTGGGTCATCTAGTCTAACCCCCTGCCCTTCCACCGTTTCTGACAGATGTCAGTCTAGTGTCTTCTCGAAAGTCTCCAGGGATGAAGCCCCCACAACTTCTGAATAACATTGAAACACAGAAGACTGACGGCAGAAAAAAGACCTCCTACTCCTACATTATTATTTCAGTGAAATAATAATGAGGCATGGAAGTTTGTTCCAAGCATCTACGACTCTTTCAGTGAAATAATATTTTCTCATGTTAGAAACCTAGAAGGCTGACGGCAGAAAAAAGACCTCATGGTCCATCTCGTCTGCCCTTATACTATTTCCTGTATTTTAATCTTAGGATGGATCTATGTTTATCCCACGCATGGAGGTTTGCTCCAAGCATCTACTACTCTTTCAGTGAAATCATATTTTCTCATGTTAGAAACCTAGAAGACTGACGGCAGAAAAAGACCTCCTGGTCCATCTCATCCTGCCCTTATACTATTTTCTGTATTTTTATCTTAGGATGGATCTATGTTTATCCCAGGCATGGAAGTTTGCTCCAAGCATCTACGACTCTTTCAGTGAAATCATATTTTCTCATGTTAGAAACCTAGAAGACTGACGGCAGAAAAAGACCTCCTGGTCCATCTCGTCTGCCCTTATACTATTTTCTGTATTTTAATCTTAGGATGGATCTATGTTTATCCCAGGCATGGAGGTTTGCTCCAAGCATCTACTACTCTTTCAGTGAAATAATATTTTCTCATGTTAGAAACATAGAAGGCTGACGGCAGAAAAAAGACCTCCTGGTCCATCTCGTCTGCCCTTATACTATTTTCTGTATTTTAATCTTAGGATGGATCTGTGTTTATCCCAGGCATGGAAGTTTGTTCCAAGCATCTATGACTCTTTCAGGGAGATAATATTTTCTCATGTTAGAAACCTAGAAGACTGACGGCAGGAAAAGACCTCATGGTCCATCTCGTCTGCCCTTATACTATTTTCTGTATTTTACCTTAGGATGGATCTGCGTTTATCCCACGCATGTTTCAATTCGGTGACTGTGGGTTTACCAACCGCGTCTGCTGGAAGTTTGTTCCAAGCATCTACTACTCTTTCAGTCAAATAATATTTTCTCATGTTGCTCTTGATGTTTCCCCCCAACTAACCTCAGATTGTGCCCCCTTGTTCTTGGGTTCACTTTCCTATTAAAAACACTTCCCTCCTGTGTTGTAACCATAGGTTCAAGTTTGTTCCAAGCATCTACTACTCTTTCAGTCAAATAATATTTTCTCATGTTGCTCTTGATCTTTCCCCCAACTAACTTCAGATTGTGTCCCCTTGTTCTTGGGTTCACTTTCCTATTAAAAACACTTCCCTCCTGGACCTTATTTAACCCTTGAACATATTTAAATGTTTCGATCGTGTCCCCCCTTTTCCTTCTGTCCTCCAGACTCTACAGATGGAGTTCATGAAGTCTTTCCTGATACGTTTTATGCTTGAGACCTTCCACCATTCTTGTAGCCCGTCTTTGGACCCCTTCAATTTTGTCAGTATCTTTTTGTAGGTGAGGTCTCCAGAACTGGACACAGTATTGTTCCAAATGGGGTCTCACCAGCGCTCTATATAAGGGGATCACAATCTCCCTCTTCCTGCTTGTGATACCTCTAGCTATGCAGCCAAGCATCCTCCTTGCTTTCCCTACTGCCCGACCACACTGCTCACCCATTTGGAGACTGTCAGAAATCACGACCCCTAAATCCTTCTCTTCTGAAGTTTTTGCTGACACAGAACTGCCAATGCAATACTCAGATGGAGGATTCCTTTTCCCCAAGTGCATTATTTGACATTTGGAAACATTCAACTGCAGTTTCCATTGCTTTGACCACTTGTCTAGTAAAGCTAAATCCTTTGCCATATTACAGACTGTCAGAAATCACGACCCCTAAATCCTTCTGAAGTTTTTGCTGACACAGAACTGCCAATACAATACTCAGATGGAGGATTCCTTTTCCCCAAGTGCATTATTTGACATTTGGAAACATTCAACTGCAGTTTCCATTGCTTTGACCACTTGTCTAGTAAAGCTAAATCCTTTGCCATATTACAGACTGTCAGAAATCACGACCCCTAAATCCTTCTGAAGTTTTTGCTGACACAGAACTGCCAATACAATACTCAGATGGAGGATTCCTTTTCCCCAAGTGCATTATTTGACATTTGGAAACATTCAACTGCAGTTTCCATTGCTTTGACCACTTGTCTAGTAAAGCTAAATCCTTTGCCATATTACAGACTGTCAGAAATCACGACCCCTAAATCCTTCTGAAGTTTTTGCTGACACAGAACTGCCAATTCAATACTCAGATGGAGGATTCCTTTTCCCCAAGTGCCTTAGTTGACATTTGGAAACATTCAACTGCAGTTTCCATTGCTTTGACCGCTTGTCTAGTAAAGCTAAATCCTTTGCCATATTACAGACTGTCAGAAATCACGACCCCTAAATCCTTCTGAAGTTTTTGCTGACACAGAACTGCCAATACAATACTCAGATGGAGGATTCCTTTTCCCCAAGTGCATTATGTGACACTGGGAAATTTCAATCCCATTACAGAAAAATAATAGAATAACAGAGTCAGAAGGGACTTTCGAGGTCATCTGGTCCAACCCACTGACTGCCCAAGCAGGTGACCTTACGCCATTTCAATCCCAGCGACCGGTTAGGTCCCACAGAGTCGGCCTTCCCCGGGTCCCATCGACGAAACAATGCCGTCTGGCGGGACCCAGGGGAAGGGCCTTCTCTGTGGCGGCCCCGGCCCTCTGGAACCAGCTCCCCACGGAGATTAGGCTTATATAATTTATGCATGGTATGTTTGTGTCTATGTCTGGTTTTAAATAAGGGTTTTTTAGATATTTTTAAATATTAGATTTATTGTGCATTGTTTTTATTTTTATTATTATTATTATTATTATTATTATTATTATTATTATTATTATTATTGTTGTTATTTATTAGATTTGTATGCCGCCCCTCTCCGTAGACTCGGGGCGGCTCACAACAGTGATAAAAACAATACATCATGACATAATCTAATAATTAGAATCTAAAATAACAATTCTACATTTAAAAAGTCTAAAAAGCAAGGAACCCCAATATAAAAATACATACATACAATCATATTATGCATAAAAACTATATTTTTATGATTGCTGTGAGCCGCCCCGAGTCTACGGAGAGGGGCGGCATACAAATCTAAATAATAATAATAATAATAATAATAATAATAATAATAATAATAATAATAATAATAACTTCTGACAGATGAAACTCCCACAACTTCTGGGATGAAACTCCCACAACTTCTGAATAACAGAAAAATAATAGAATAACAGAGTCAGAAGGGACCTCGGAGGTCATCTAGTCCGACCCCCTGCCCAACCAGGTGACCTTACACCGTTTATGACAAATGGCAGTGTCGTCTCTTCTCGGAGGTCTCCAGGGATGAAGTTCTCACAACTTTTGAAGGCAACTTCTGTTCCTTCGGTTGATTGTTCTTGTGTGGTCAAGAAATCCCTCCTTATTTCCAGGTTGAATCTCCCTTTGGTCAGTTTCCATCCATTATCCATTGTCTGGCCTGGAAAGCAACCCCCTTCCTCCTCCCTGGGGCAGCCCCTCAAATAGCGGAAGACGGCTATTATGTATCCCATGGTCCTTCTCTCCGCTTGACCAGCGATGGGCAGTTCCTGCAATCGGTCTTTCTATGTCCAGTCCCCTCATCCTCCTGGTTGCTCTCCTCTGCACTTTTTTCTAGAGTCTCAGCGTCTTTTCCTATCTCTATCTTTTTCAGCTGACCGCTAGCTTCAGTTCGGCGGTTCAACTCTCAGTAGCTCTCATAGAAACATAGAAGGTGGACGTCATAAAAAGACCTCCAGGTCCATCTCGTCTGCCCTTATATTATTTCCTGTGTTTTATCTTGGGATGGATCTGTGTTTATCCCAGGCATGTTTCGATTCAGGGATTGTGGATTGAACCAACCATGCCTGCTGGAAGTTTGTTCCAAGCGTCTACTCCTCTTTCAGTCAAATCATATTTTCTCACGTTGCTTTTGATCTTTCCCACCGAACTAACTTCAGATTGTGTCCCCCTTGTTCTTGGGTTCATTTTCCTATGAAAGACACTTCCCTCCTGTGTTGTAATCATAGGTTCAAGTTTGTTCCAAGCGTCTACTACTCTTTCAGTCAAATCATATTTTCTCCCGTTGCTTCTGATCTATTCCCCCAAACTGACCCTCAGATTGTGCCCCCCTTGTCCTTGTGGTCACTTTCCTATGAAATATGAAACATAGCC
>NW_027248453.1:140000-145000 GCF_031021105.1 Erythrolamprus reginae
TTTTTTGCAGTCAAGTTTGGAGCGGTTCATATGAAGTTTAAATCTGTTGCGTGCTCTTGTGTTGTTGTGGTTGAAGCTGAAGTAGTCGCCAACAGGCAGGATGTTGCAGCATAGGATCTTGTGGGCAATACTCAGATCTTGTTTAAGGCGTCTTAGTTCTAAGCTTTCTAGGCCCAGGATTGAAAGTCTAGTCTCGTAGGGGATTCTATTTCGAGTGGAGGAGTGAAGGGCTTCCGACCAGGTGGGCGGGCGTAGGATGTCCTTGAACTTCTGGAAAGAATGCATCTGCTCCCTCGGGAAAATCACCCCTCCCAAGTCCCCATAAACGTCAGGCCTTCTATAGATAGTGGGGCAAGCTGTTAATTATCACCAACTTCTACCCCAGCTTGACAGGCAGCCTCCCCTCAAGAAATTTTTCACAGACATTTGCGGCCCAATAGCAGTTGTAAGTTGAGAACTCCCTGCACTCTGGTTTTAGAATTGGACCACTGGAGACAAGGATGTAACCTGATATTTCTCTCCTTGCCAGGACGGAGCCACTGCGACGGGGACCCTGCGTTAATTCAGAAAACACAGATCTCCGAAAGGTGATTATTGTTGTGAGTGTGTGACAGTGTGAGAATCCCTAACGTCCCTGGTAGAATCTGGTGGCTCTTTTTTGCAAAAAAAAAAATTCCCAACTATTTGGATTGTGGATTGGGTGATGTCCTGTCGGGCTCTCTGGTAGACTCCTCCCCAAAATTCACAGGTACAAATTTCAGACACACACACACACGTTTGAAAATTCAACACAATGTTCTTTATAATGAAAATTCCCTTAAACCAAGCCCTCTTTTGGGATAGCCAAGAGCCCTCGTCTCCAAACAAACTGGTCATTTGTCCAAGCCCCTTATCAGTTCTGTGATACTTAGCTTGCAGCTGGGAGGCGATTCACAGTCCTTCTTCTTTCACAAAGTGAAACACACTTGGCTCTGGTTTAGTTTCCAAGCGGGGAAAAATCAGCACACAAAAGGTCAAAGTCAGCAAAGCAGTCACGAAACACAAGGATCAGATAATCCTCCACCATGATCAAACCCACAGGCCGCTCTTTATAATGACCACAGCCTCACTAATGACCACAGGGGGCCTCATTTTCTCTTGTAATAATCCTTCAGTTGTTGCTGCCTATGCATCGCTCCCCGCATGCGTGGCTGTATCATTAACTCTTGTTCCGAATCCAAGGAGGAGCGAGAGAATTGATCTCCTTCTGAGCTGTCTGCCCCACTCTCCTCCTCCCTGTCACTCCTGTCTTCTTGGTCAGAGGAGCCTTCATCATCAGAGCAAAACAGGCCTGCAGCACGTGGATGTCTCCCCCACATCCACAGTCCTCGGGGCAGGAGCTGGGCCAGAGCTGACCACAACAGAATGTAGAAATTTGAAGGTCTCTACTGTTGATACTGTGTTGTCTAATATTGTGAGAAGTGGAAGGGTGGATTTTTTTTTCTAATTTTCCATTTTTTCCTTCTTCCAAAGGGGACGCCGCTGGAGCGCCACCACTGCCGCCAGGGTCCACGATGTTCGGTTGGATGGGAGGGGCCCTGCTGTGCGCCGTTTCCGGGCTGGTCCTCCTCATCGTTGCCACGGCCACGGACTTCTGGATGCAGTACCGATACTCGGGCAGCCTCAGCAACCAAGGGCTTTGGCGTTTCTGCGTGGGGAACAAGTGTCACCCGCACACCATCACTCTCGGTGAGGTCACCGCGGTCAGAGGGCTGGAACGCCGGGCTGTTTTTCCTGTTGCACCGTCCCAAGATCCGCTTGGGCTGGTTTAGGGCAGGGGGGCCCAACCACAGCTTCTCTGTGGACTCCAACTCCCAGAATTCGCCTGGTGCACCAGTTGCGGCCCTATCTGGACTGGGACTCACTGCTCACGGTCACTCATGCCCTCATCACCTCGAGGCTCGACTACTGTAACGCTCTCTACATGGGGCGACCTTTGAAGAGTGTTCGGAAACTTCAGATCGTGACACCAACACTCCGCAGTCTGCATTGGTTGCCGGTCAGTTTCCGGTCACCATTCAAAGTGTTGGTGATGACCTATAAAGCCCTTCATGGCACCGGACCAGATTATCTCCAGGACCGCCTTCTGCTGCACAAATCCCAGTGACCGGTTAGGTCCCACAGAGTCGGCCTTCTCGGGGTCCCGTCGACTAAACACTGTTGTCTGGCGGGACCCAGGGGAAGAGCCTTCTCTGTGGCGGCCCCGACCCTCTGGAACCAGCTCCCCCCCAGAGATTAGAATTGCCCCCACCTTCCTTGCCTTTCGTGAACTCCTTAAAACCCACCTCTGCCATCAGGCATGGGGGAATTGAGACATCTCCCCCAGGCTTATATAATTTATGTATGGTATGTTTGTGTGTATGTCTGTTTTTTAAATAAAAATAGATATTTTTAAATATTTGTTATTGTGTATTATATAACAAAGAAGGAAAGTGGGAGAGAAATAGAGAGAAAGGAGGGAGGAGGAGAGAGAAAAAGGAGAGGAAAGAAGAGAGAAGGAGAAAGAAAGAGAGAGTGGGGGGAGAGAGAGAAATAGAGAAATAGAAAGAGACAGAGGACACAATCTGAAGTGAGTTGGGGGGAAAGATCAAAAGCGACGTGAGAAAATATGATTTGACTGAAAGAGGAGTAGATGCTTGGAACAAACTTCCAGCAGACGTGGTAGATAAATCCACAGCCACTGAATTTAAACCTGCTTGGGATAAACATAGATCCATCCTAAGATAAAATAACAGGAAATAGTATAAGGGCCGACGAGATGGACCATGAGGTCTTCTTCTGCCGTCAGTCTTCTGTGTTTCTATGTGTCCATGACTGCAATTCGTTCACTTAACCACCAATTCATTTTAACAACCCTGGCAAGAATGATGGCGTCTCTTAGGACTCTGGGTTTATTTATTTATTTATCTCTCTCTCTCTCTCTCTCTCTCTCTCTCTCTCTCTCTCTCTATCTATCTATCTATCTATCTAATCTATCTACCTACCTACCTACCTACCTACATCTCTCTCTCCATCCATATCTATCTATCTATCTATCTATCTATCTATCTATCTATCTATCTATCTATCTATCTATCTATCTATCTATCTATCTATCTATTTATTTATTGGATTTGTAAGCAGCTTACGAAAGGCGAGGAGGGTGGGGGCAATTCTAATCTCTGGGGGGAGTTGGTTCCAGAGGGTCGGGGCTGCCACAGAGAAGGCTCTTCCTCTGGGTCCCGCCAAGCGACATTGTTTGGTTGACAGGACCTGGAGAAGACCCACTCTGTGGGACCTAACTGGTCGCTGGGATTCGTGCGGCAGAAGGCGGTCTCGTAGATACCCTGGTCCAGTGCCATGAAGGGCTTTATAGGTCATCACCAACACTTTGAATTGTGACCGGAAACTGACCGGCAACCAATGCAGACTGCGGAGTGTTGGTGTAACATGGGCGTATTTAGAGAAGCCCATGATTGCTCTCGCAGCCGCATTCTGCACGATCTGGAGTTTCCGAACACTCTTCAAAGGTCGCCCCATGTAGAGAGCGTTGCCATAGTCGAGCCTCGAGGGGATGAGGGCATGAGTGACCGTGAGCAGTGACCCCTGGTCCAGATAGGGTCGAGTAACCCTAACTTTGAACGGTCGTTAAATGGGGGATTAATTGTGCTGACTTTCTTAACTTGAAAAGCCAAGCGTCCAAGTGAAAGAACCCATGGCTCTTGCTCCCCACACAGCTTTCTGGGACGCCACCAGAGCATTCATGCTCATCTCCATCCTCTCGGCCTTTGCCGGCATCATCCTGGAGCTGATGACCTACTCCGGCACCAACCGATTCTCCCGCAGTCGCTCCGCCGGGGTTACGCTCCTCATTGCAGGTAGGTGGGGTTGGCTGGGAGGTTATTTATTCATCTATCTATCTATCTATCTATCTATCTATCTATCTATCTATTATCTCTTTATCTATCTATTTATTTATCTTTTTATCTATCTATCTATCTATCTATCTATTATATATATATATATATATGTAGATTGTTCTGAGTTCGGGTTTTGCCCTGTGTAATGTTTTGCATGTCTATGCGACGTTTCGGTGAAATCACATTCACCATCTTCAGGCTGGAGTTCCAATCTTGGAAGATTGGAACTCCAGCCTGAAGATGGTGAATGTGATTTCACCGAAACGTCGCATAGACATGCAAAACATTACACAGGGCAAAACCCGAACTCAGAACAATCTACATACATATACCCGTGAAAATTTACGAAAACATATATATATATATATATATATATATATATATATATATATATATATATATTTATCTATTTATCTACTTATCTATTTATCTATCTATCTATTTATCTATTATCTCTTTATCTATCTATTTATTTATCTTTTTATCTATCTATCTATCTATCTATCTATCTATCTATCTTATCTATCTATCAATCATCTGCATCTATCTATCTATCTATCTATCTATCTTATCTATCTATCAATCATCTGCATCTATCTATCTATCTATCTATCTATCTATCCATCCATCTATCTTATCTGTCTGTCTGTCTGTCTATCTATCTATCATCTGCATCTATCTATCTATCTATCTATCTATCTATCTATCTATCTATCTATCTATCCATCTATCCATCTATCCATCCATCCATCCATCCATCCATCCATCCATCCATCTATCTATCTATCTATCTATTAATATTTCTATCTATTAATCTATCTATCTATCTATTAATCTATCTATCTATCATCTGCATCTATCTATCTATTTATCTATCTATCATCTGCATTCTATCTATCTCTCTATCTCTCTATCTCTCTATCTCTCTATCTCTCTCTATCTATCTATCTATCTATCTATCTATCTATCTATCTATCTATGGGGCTACTTTTGAAAAATGTTCGGAACTTCAGATCGTGCAGAATGCGGCTGCGAGAGCAATCATGGGCTTCCCCAAATACG
>NW_027248453.1:150000-169785 GCF_031021105.1 Erythrolamprus reginae
CAGCAAGAGGACTCAGAATATTTTGAAGTTTGGACTTTATTTTATTACTGGTTGGGAAGGAAGAATGGAAAGGAAAAAGAAGATGTGTGTGTATATATATATATTTAAATATTTTATTTACAAATATACACTAAATGCATAAGAACATATAGTTACGATTGACAGTAAAAAAACATGGCGAATTACATAAGCAATAATCATACACTTAAAAAAAAGATGTATAAATGTGTGTATATATATATATATATATATTGATATTTAGTTTAAAATGACTATAGGACACTGTACGTTTGGATATAGCAGTTAGATATATTTATTAATAGATTTATAGAGAAAAGCCGTAAAGGAAATACAGTTTATAAGATTGATATACAAATCTTTATATACAATTTACCGTAGAAGTACCAGGAGGTTTTATATATGTATATTTCTAAATGTACTGTTTGCTTTGTTTGATGTCCCTTTGTATTTTGTATTTTTTTAACACTTTTTAAAGTATTTATACTCAATAAAAACTTTTTTGTTAAAAAAAATGGAATATATAACTGAGCCTCTCTCCTTTCTTTCTCTAGCTCTGTTTCACTTCTGTGCTGTCCGCAGAAATTTGTCCACTGGTGGGTCCGGCGGGACGAAGTGGTTGACTCCCCCTCCGTGGCTCAAGTCCATCCCAGCCGGACACCAACGACCCCCCTCTTTTGTGCAGCCACGTGGCCTCCTCGTCCGTGCTCTTTCTAGTGGCCAGTCCCTTGACTTACGAAGAAAAATCGAGCCCTCAATTTCTGTCGCTAAGTGAGTCCTGCCTTATCTAACGACCTCGCCTGCCGCCGTTGCAGCCATTCAACAAATCATGCCGTTGCGAAGTGAACCCCGGGCGTCCCCTTCGACTCGACTCGGCCGGGACTCACAAAAGGGGAAACGCCGCTAGTGTCCGAAATCACAATTCCCCGTGCCGTGAAGTACGGTGGCTAGGTTCACACACAAATCCAGGAAACAGGAAGCATCCGGTCACCTTCGGCGCCTACTCAGCGGCCTGAACCATAGATGAAGTGACCAGGTAGATGGTGCCCCCACAACACCCCAAGACCAATAGCAGTGTTAAGTAGAAACCCCCACCTGCAGAAGCCCCCACAAAATTATTATTATTATTATTATTATTATTATTATTATTATTATTATTATTATTATTATTTAGATTTGTATGCCGCCCCTCTCCGTAGACTCGGGGCGGCTCACAACACAATAAAATAGTTCATGACAAATCTCCTAATTACAATTTAAAATATTTTTAAAAACCCATTATTAAGCCAACATACATACAAACATACCATGCATAAATTGTATAGGCCCGGGGGAGATGTCTCAGTTCCCCCACGCCTGACGACAAAGGTGGGTTTTAAGGAGCTTACGAAAGGCAAGGAGAGTAGGGCAGTTCTAATCTCTGGGGGGAGCTGGTTCCAGAGAGTCGGGGCCGCCACAGAGAAGGCTCTTCCCCTGGGGCCCGCCAAGCGACATTGTTTAGTTGACGGGACCCGGAGAAGGCCAACTCTGTGGGACCTGATCGGTCGCTGGAATTCGTGCGGCAGAAGGTGGTCTCGGAGATATTCTGGTTTGATGCCATGAAGGGATTTAAAGGTCATCACCAACACTTTGAATTGTGACCGGAACTGACCGGCAACCAATGCAGACTGCGGAGTGTTAGTGTGACATGGGCATATTTGGGGAAGCCCATGATTGCTCTCGCAGCTGCATTCTGCACGATCTGGAGTTTCCGAACACTTTTCAAAGGTCGCAAATGTAGAGAGCATTACAGTAGTCAAGCCTCGAGGGGATGAGGGCATGAGTGACCGTGAGCAGTGACTCCCGGTCCAGGTAGGGCCGCAACTGGTGCACCAGGCAAACCTGGGCACACGCCCCCCTCGCCACAGCTGAAAGACGTTTCTCTAATGTGAGCTGTGGATCAAGGAGGACGCCCAAGTTGCAGACCCTCTCTGAAGGGGTCAATAATTCCCCCCCCCCCAGGGTAATGGACGGACAGATGGAATTGTCCTTGGGAGGCAGGACCCACAGCCACTCCGTCTTATCCGGGTTGAGTTTGAGTCTGTTGACACCCATGCCAGGCCCCAACAGCCTCCAGACACCGGCACATCACGTCCACTGCTTCGGTTGACTGGACAAAATGTTAGCCCGGGTCTTCGGAGATGGGCGGCATACAAGTCTAATAAATTATTATTATTATTATTATTATTATTATTATTATTATTATTATTATTAACTCAGTTTAGAGTTAACATTCTCAGCCCAGTTGTAACTGAGCGATGAAGTCCATGTTGTGAGGATCCTCCTAAAAGTCTCCGTGGGTTCCTTCGGTCACTTTCTGCGTGTCAAGAGTTCCTTTCTCTCCCACTCTGGAGGAGGGGTGTGTGTGTGTAATTACAGGAAGACAATAAATGAGTTCAATCCAATGGTATCACGCTTGTGTGTCAGTAGCATTGTTCCTTTTGTAAAGAAATAGTTTTCATTGACTTATTTACTTTTCGAAACATCAAAAAAAGGACACGTATACATTTAAATATGAAAAAAAACAACAATACAGTACGGTGCATACAACTACACTCCATAAACTCTAAAGTTATCAGGAAAGACTCCATGGACTCCATCTGTAGAGTCTGGAGGACAGAAGGAAAAGGGGGGACACGATCGAAACATTTAAATAGGTTAAAGGGTTAAATAAGGTTCAGGAGGGAAGTGTTTTTAATAGGAAACTGAACCCAAGAACAAGGGGGCATAATCTGAAGTGAGTTGGGGGAAAGATCAAAAGCAAGGTGAGAAAATATTATTTTACTGAAAGTGTAGTAGATCCTTGGAACAAACTTCCAGCAGACGTGGTTGGTAAATCCACAGGAACTGAATTTAAACCTGCCTGGGATAAACATAGATCCACCCTAAGATAAATTCAGAAAATAGTATAAGGGCAGACGAGATGGACCATGAGGTCTTTTTCTGCCATCAGTCTTCTAGGTTTCTAACATGAGAAAATATTATTTCACTGAAAGAGTTGTAGATGCTTGGAACAAACTTCCATGCCTGGGATAAACATAGATCCATCCTAAGATAAAAATACAGGAAATAGTAGAAGGGCAGACGAGATGGACCATGAGGTCTTTTTCTGCCATCAGTCTTCTAGGTTTCTAACATGAGAAAATATTATTTGACTGAAAGAGTAGTAGATGCTTGGGAACAAACTTCCAGCAGACGTGGTTGGTAAATCCACAGGAACTGAATTTAAACATGCCTGGGATAAACATAGATCCATCCTAAGATAAAATACAGGAAATAGTATAAGGGCAGACGAGATGGACCATGAGGTCTTTTTCTGCCGTCAGCCTTCTATGTTTCTATGAATGGGACAGAACATGGAATGGAATGGGATATAGAACAGGAGAATTGTGTATAGAATAGAATAGAATTGAATAGATAATCATGGAATGGAATGGAATAAAATAGAATAGAATAGAATTTAGAATAGAAAAGCAAGTAGGATGCCTTGGCTGCATAGCTAGAGGTATAAGAAGCATGGAAGAGGGAGATTGTGATCCCGCTGTATAGAGCGCTGGTGAGACCCCATTTGGAATAATACTGTGTCCAGTTCTGGAGACCTCACCTACAAAAAGATATGGACAAAATTGAAGGGGTCCAAAGACGGGGCTACAAGAATGGTGGAAGGTCTCAAGCATCAAACGTATCAGGAAAGACTTCATGGACTCCATCTGTAGAGTCTGGAGGACAGAAGGAAAAGGGGGGACACGATCGAAACATTTAAATATGTTAAAGGGTTAAATAAGGTCCAGGAGGGTTTAAGTGTTTTTCATAGGAAAGTGAACCCAAGAACAAGGAGACACAATCTGAGGTGAGTTGGGGGGAAAGATCAAAAGCAACATGAGAAAATATTATTTCACTGAAAGAGTCGTAGATGCTTGGAACAAACTTCCTGCAGAGGTTGTTGGTCAATCCACAGGAACTGAATATTAAACATGCCTGGGATAAACATAGATCCATCCTGTTCTGTCTGGGTCCCTCCAGAAGCCAACACCAACCCAAAAAGAGAAGCCAGACACACTGGTAAAAAGCAAAGGCGGTTTATATAATTCAAAGCAAACACAGGTAACAGAAACTGTTCTTACAGACAGGAACACGCTGGAACTTCACAGAGGTTTCACGAAGGCCATGAAAGAAAACAGGACTCTTGCTGTCAAAAACAACGCTGGAGATAACAAAACCCAGGCCTCCCCCAAGTCTTCCAGACTTCTAGGCCACAAGCCAAGATCAGAGACGCCGAGAAGCGAAGCAGGGTCACAGAACTCCCAGTTGATAACGCTCCACAAGGCTGCAAGGGCGGGCCTGCCTTTTCAACCCTGCTGAGGTGAACCACACCCAAACCCAGCTGTTGCCAATTCAGTGATGCCAATACCTTTCTAATTGGCCCCGTCTCTGAGCTGCACGTCGCTGTCTCATGTCAATTATAGCCTGTGCTTCCTCATCCAATGAGTCCAGGCTACTAGCTGGGGAGAGCCCCCCCCCCCCCGGGGCTCTCAGGCTGCTCTCCCTCCTCCTCTTCCTGACTTTCCTCTCCCCCGTCTGCCTGGTCCTCCCCCTCCTGTTCACTGTCCTCCTCCTCTGGGCATGGATCCAGCAGAGACGCAGCCGGTCCCTGAGGAGCCTCAGACTGAATCACAACACAACCTAAGATAAAACACAGAAAATAGTATAAGGGCAGACGAGATGGACCATGAGGTCTTTTTCTGCCGTCAGTCTTCCAGGTTTCTAACATGAGAAAATATTATTTCACTGAAAGAGTAGTAGATGCTTGGAACAAACGTCCATGCCTGGGATAAAGATATATCCATCCTAAGATAAAATGCAGGAAATAGTATGAGGGCAGATGAGATGGACCATGAGGTCTTTTTCTGCCGTCAGTCTTCTAGGTTTCTAACATGAGAAAATATTATTTCACTGAAAGAGTAGTAGATGCTTGGAACAAACTTCCATGCCTGGGATAAAGATATATCCATCCTAAGATAAAATGCAGGAAATAGTATAAGGGCAGATGAGATGGACCATGAGGTCTTTTTCTGCCGTCAGTCTTCTAGGTTTCTAACATGAGAAAATATTATTTCACTGAAAGAGTAGTAGATGCTTGGAACAAACTTCCATGCCTGGGATAAACATAGATCCACCCTAAGATAAAATTCAGAAAATAGTATAAGGGCAGACGAGATGGACCATGAGGTCTTTTTCTGCCGTCAGTCTTCTAGGATTCTAACATGAGAAAATATTATCTCACTGAAAGAGTCGTAGATGCTTGGAACAAACTTCCATGCCTGGGATAAACATATATCCATCCTAAGATAAAATGCAGGAAATAGTATAAGGGCAGATGAGATGGACCATGAAGTCTTTTTCTGCCGTCAGTCTTCTATGTTTCTATGTTTCTAGGCCAAACTTTTTGTTGCTGAGTGAGTTTGTTAAGTGAGTTTTACCATCTTTCTTGCTACAGCTGTTAAGTGAATCACTGCAGTTGTTAAATTAGGAACATGGTCATTGAGTGAATTTGGTTTCGCCATTTAGGTTATTATCCTTTATTATTAAAACATCATTAGTATTATTACGACATCATAGGCTTTAACTTGGTTTAAGGCTTTTCCTGTTCCCGTGCTGCAGCAACATGGTTCCCGTTCACCTATTAAGATTAATAATATTTTAATAATATACAGGATAATAACTTTAAAATCCTATTTAAAAGGTTGGTTTATTTTTATGGCTGCAATACCAGCTTTGACTACAGAACGGCAGAGTTTTCTGTCCTGTAGCCTTTTAAGATGGCTTCAAAACTGTACTGGGAAGGGACGTAAAACAGTGCCACCCTGTGGTTAAAGAAGGAATAGCAGACCCAAAAAGGAATAAACCCTATTAAACGGATTTTAAGTTTATTATTCTCTTTAGTTATTACTAAAGTTCTTATTAACATTCATAGGGCAACAGGAGGCCCAGGGGCCGAAACACAGACCCATCTTAGACTACTGCTCATCTGTCTGGAACCCAGACCACATCTCGGACATCAACACCCTTGAAAACGTCCAGAGATATTTCACCAGAAGAGCCCTTCACTCCTCCACTCGAGACAGAATATCCTATGAAAATAGTCTCACAATCCTGGGCCTAGAAAGCTTAGAACTAAGATGCCTTAAACACGATTTGAGTATTGCCCACAAGATCATATGCTGCAACGTCCTACCGGTCAATGACTACTTCAGCTTCAACCGCAACAACACAAGAGCACACAACAGATTCAAACTTAATACGAACCGCTCCAAACTTGACTGTAAAAAATATGATTTCAACAATCGAGTTGTCGAAGCGTGGAACTCATTACCAGACTCAATTGTGTCAACTCCCAACCCCCAACATTTCTCCCTTAGACTGTCCACGATTGACCTCTCCAGGTTCCTAAGAGGCCAGTAAGGGGCGTCCATAAGTGCACTAGCCTGCCTTTCGTCCCCTGTCCAATTGTCTTTCCTTTCTCTCACTTATCATATATATTCTCTTCCTTTCATATATCCTCTCCTCTAAGTTCACTTTTACCCTCTTTTATATTATCACATGTCTATTTTTCTTCTTATGTATTTGTGTATTGGACAAATGAATACAAAAAAATATTAATATTAATAATATTTTAATAATATACAGTATAGGACAATAACTTTAAAATCCTATTTAAAAGGTTGGTTTTTGTGGCTGTAATACCAGCTTTGACCACAGGACGGCAGAGTTTTCTGTCCTGCAGCCTTTTCGAGGGCTTCAAAAGTACAGTACTATTGGGAAGGGACGTAAAACAGTGCCATCCTGTGGTTAAGGAAGGAATAGCAGACCCAAAAGCCATTCCTGAAAGCCATGACCTCTCTATTCTCAATGGTGGAAAGAAGCAAAGTCTTAATCGGCCGGGTTGAAGCTCTTTCTCGGGTTCCTCCGTAGTTGCGGGGGGTGCGGGGGTGGGGTGGTCACTCCGTTTGCACTGATGTCCGGCGGCTCTTTCCTGGATCCCTGAAACACACTTCTAATGTCTCCTGAGGAAGACTCTGGCCCAATGCCTTTTATCCTAAGGTTAGAGAAAAAGAAAGGGAAAACAAACGTTATTCTTCTACCTTTCCGACGGATGGATCTATGTTTCTCCCAGGCATGGAAGTTTGTTCCAAGCATCTACTACGCTTTCAGTCAAACAATATTTTTTTCATGTTAGAAACATAGAAGCATAGAAGACTGACGACAGAAAAAGACCTCATGGTCCATCTAGTCTGCCCTTATACTATTTCCAGTATTTTATCTTAGGATGTATATGTGTTTATCCCAGGCATGGAAGTTTGTTCCAAGCATCTACTACTCTTTCAGTGAAATAATATTTTCTCATGTTAGAAACATAGAAGCATAGAAGACTGACGGCAGAACAAGACCTCATGGTCCACCTAGTCTGTCCTTATACTATTTCGTGTATTTTTATCATAGGATGGATATATGTTTATCCCAGGCATGGAAGTTTGTTCCAAGCATCTACTACTCTTTCAGTCAAATAATATTTTCTCATGTTAGAAACATAGAAGCATAGAAGACTGACGACAGAAAAAGACCTCATGGTCCACCTAGTCTCTCCTTATACTATTTCGTGTATTTTTATCATAGGATGGATATATGTTTATCCCAGGCATGGAAGTTTCTTCCAAGCATCTACTACTCTTTCAGTCAAATAATATTTTCTCATGTTAGAAACATAGAAAAATAGAAGACTGATGGCAGAAAAAAGACCTCCTGGTCCATCTAGTCTGCCCTTATACTATTTCGCGTATTTTTATCTTAGGATGGATCTATGTTCATTCCAGGCATGGAAGCTTGTTCCAAGCATCTACTACTCTTTCAGTCAAATAATATTTTCTCATGTTAGAAACCTAGAAGACTGACGGCAGAAAAAGACCTCATGGTCCATCTAGTCTGCCTTTATACTATTTCCTGTATTTTATCTTAGGATGGATCTCTGTTTATCCCAGGAATGGAAGTTTGTTCCAAGCATCTACTACTCTTTCAGTCAAATAATATTTTCTCATGTTAGAAACATAGAAGCATAGAAGACTGACGGCAGAACAAGACCTCCTGGTCCATCTAGTCTGCCCTTATACTATTTTCTGTATTTTATCTTAGTATGGATGTATGTTTATCCCAGGCATGGAAGTTTGTTTCAAGCATCTACTACACTTTCAGTCAAATAATATTTTCTCATGTTAGAAACATAGAAGACTGACGGCAGAAAAAGACCTCATGGTCCATCTGGTCTCCCCTTCTACTATTTTCTGTATTTTATCTTAGGATGGATATATATTGATCCCAGGCATGGAAGTTTGTTCCAAGCATCTACGACTCTTTCAGTGAGATAATATTTTCTCATGTTAGAAACAAAGAAGGGTGACGGCAGAAAAAGACATCATGGTCCATCTCGTCCTCCCTTCCACTATTTCCTGTATTTTATCTTAGGATGGATATATGTTTATCCCAGGCATGGAAGTTTGTTCCAAGCATCTACGACTCTTTCAGTGAAATAATATTTTCTCATGTTAGAAACATAGAAGCATAGAAGACTGACGGCAGAAAAAGACCTCATGGTCCATCTCGTCTGGCCTTATACTATTTCCTGTATTTTACCTTAGGATGGATCTCTGTTTATCCCAGGCATGGAAGTTTGTTCCAAGCATCTACTACTCTTTCAGTCAAATAATATTTTCTCATGTTAGAAACATAGAAGCATAGAAGACTGACGACAGAAAAAGACCTCATGGTCCACCTAGTCTCTCCTTATACTATGTCGTGTATTTTTATCATAGGATGGATATATGTTTATCCCAGGCATGGAAGTTTCTTCCAAGCATCTACTACTCTTTCAGTCAAATAATATTTTCTCATGTTAGAAACATAGAAAAATAGAAGACTGATGGCAGAAAAAAGACCTCCTGGTCCATCTAGTCTGCCCTTATACTATTTCGCGTATTTTTATCTTAGGATGGATCTATGTTCATTCCAGGCATGGAAGCTTGTTCCAAGCATCTACTACTCTTTCAGTCAAATAATATTTTCTCATGTTAGAAACATAGAAAAATAGAAGACTGATGGCAGAAAAAAGACCTCCTGGTCCATCTAGTCTGCCCTTATACTATTTCCTGTATTTTATCTTAGGATGGATATATGTTTCTCCCGGGCATGGAAGTTTGTTCCAAGCATCTACTACTCTTTCAATCAAATAATATTTTCTCATGTTAGAAACATAGAAAAATAGATGACTGATGGCAGAAAAAAGACCTCCTGGTCCATCTAGTCTGTCCTTATACTATTTCCTGTATTTTATCTTAGGATGGATATATGTTTCTCCCAGGCATGGAAGTTTGTTCCAAGCATCTACGACTCTTTCAGTGAAATAATATTTTCTCATGTTAGAAACCTAGAAGACTGATGGCAGAAAAAGACCTCATGGTCCATCTCGTCTGGCCTTATACTATTTTCTGTATTTTACCTTAGGATGGATATATGTTTATCCCAGGCATGGAAGTTTGTTCCAAGCATCTACGACTGTTTCAGTGAGACAATATTTTCTCATTTTACAAACATAGAAGACTGACGGCAGAAAAAGACCTCATGGTACATCTTGTCTGCCCTTATAATATTTTCTGTATTTTATCATAGGATGGATATATGTTTATCCCAGGCATGGAAGTTTGTTCCAAGCCTCTACAACTCTTTCAGTGAGATAATATTATCTCATGTTAGAAAAATAGAAGACTGACGGCAGAAAAATACCTCATGGTCCATGTCCTCTGCCCTTATACTGTTTCCTGTATTTTATCTTAGGATGGATCTATGTTTATCCCAGGCATGGAAGTTTGTTCCAAGCATCTACGACTCTTTCAGTGAAATATTTTCTCATGTTAGAAACATAGAAGACTGACGGCAGTAAAAGACCTCATGGTCTATCTTGTCTTCCCTTATAATATTTTCTTTATTTTATCATAGGATGGATATGTTTATCCCAGGCATGGAAGTTTGTTCCAAGCATCTACTACTCTTTCAGTGAAATATTTTCTCATGTTAGAAACATAGAAGACTGACGGCAGTAAAAGACCTCATGGTCCATCTCGTCTGCCCTTATACTATTTTCTGCATTTATCTTAGAATGGATCTATGTTTATTCCAGACATGGAACTTTGTTCCAAGCAACTACTACTCTTTCAGTGAAATAATATTTTCTCATGTTAGAAACATGGAAGACTGATGGCAGAAAAAGACCTCCTGGTCCATCTCGTCTGCCCTTATACTATTTTCTGTATTTTACCGTAGGATAGATATACAGTATCTTTATCCCAGGCATGGAAGTTTGTTCCAAGCATCTATGACAGTGAGATAATATTTTCTCATTTATTTTATTTTATTTATTACTTAGATTTGTATGCCGCCCCTCTCCGAAGACTCATGTTAGAAACGTGGAGATTGACGGCAGAAAAAGACCTCATGGTCGATCTCATCTGCCCTTATACTATTTTCTGTATTTTATCTTAGGATGGATATATGTTTATCCCAGGCATGGAAGTTTGTTTCGAGCATCTACTACTCTTTCAGTCAAATAATATTTTCTCATGAGGTCTCAGAAAAAGACCTCATGGTCGATCTCATCTGCCCTTATACTATTTTCTGTATTTTATCTTAGGATGGATATATGTTTATCCCAGGCATGGAAGTTTGTTTCAAGCATCTACTACTCTTTCAGTCAAATAATATTTTCTCATGTTAGAAACATAGAAGACTGACGGCAGAAAAAGACCTCATGGTCCATCTGGTCTCCCCTTCTACTATTTTCTGTATTTTATCTTAGGATGGATATATATTGATCCCAGGCATGGAAGTTTGTTCCAAGCATCTACGACTCTTTCAGTGAGATAATATTTTCTCATGTTAGAAACAAAGAAGGGTGACGGCAGAAAAAGACCTCATGGTCCATCTCGTCCTCCCTTCCACTATTTCCTGTATTTTATCTTAGGATGGATATATGTTTATCCCAGGCATGGAAGTTTGTTCCAAGCATCTACGACTCTTTCAGTGAAATAATATTTTCTCATGTTAGAAACATAGAAGACTGACGGCAGAAAAAGACCTCATGGTCCATCTCGTCTGGCCTTATACTATTTTCTGTATTTTACCTTAGGATTGATATATGTTTATCCCAGGCATGGAAGTTTTTTCCAAGCATCTACGACTGTTTCAGTGAGATAATATTTTCTCATTTTACAAACATAGAAGACTGACGGCAGAAAAAGACCTCATGGTCCATCTTGTCTGCCCTTATAATATTTTCTGTATTTTATCATAGGATGGATATATGTTCAGTGGAAGTTTGTTCCAAGCATCTACTACTCTTTCAGTCAAATAATATTTTCTGATGTTAGAAACATAGAAGCATAGAAGACTGACGGCAGAAAAAGACATCCTGGTCCATCTAGTCTGCCCTTTTACTATTTCGTGTATTTTTATCTTAGGATGGATATGTGTTTATCCCAGGCATGGAAGTTTGTTCCAAACATCTACTACACTTTCAGTCAAATAATATTTTCTCATGGTAGAAACCTAGAAGACTGACGGCAGAAAAAGAATGTTAGAAACCTACCGGTAGAAGACTGACGGCAGAACAAACTTCCATGCCTGGGATAAACATATATACATCCTAAGATAAAAATAAATGAAATAGTATAAGGGTAGACTAGATGGACCATGAGGTCTTTTTCTGCCGTCAGTTTTCTATGTTTCTTTGTTTCTAACATGCGAAAATATTATTTGACTGAAAGAGTAGTAGATGCTTGGAACAAACTTCCATGCCTGGGATAAACACATATACATCCTAAGATAAAATACTGGAAATAGTATAAGGGCAGACTAGATGGACCAGGAGGTCTTTTTCTGCCGTCAGTCTTCTATGCTTCTATGTTTCTAACATGAGAAAATATTATTTGACTGAAAGAGTAGTAGATGTTTGGAACAAACTTCCATGCCTGGGATAAACACATATCCATCCTAAGATAAAAATACACGAAATAGTAAAAGGGCAGACTAGATGGACCAGGAGGTCTTTTTTCTGCCATCAGTCCTCTAGGTTTCTAACATGAGAAAATATTATTTGACTGAAAGAGTAGTAGATGCTTGGAACAAACTTCCATGCCTGGGATGAACATAGATCCATCCTAAGATAAAAATATGCGAAATAGTATAAGGGCAGACTAGATGGACCAAGAGGTCTTTTTTCTGCCATCAGTCTTCTAGGTTTCTAACATGGGAAAATATTATTCGACTGAAACAGTAGTAGATGCTTGGAACAAACTTCCATGCCTGGGATAAACATATATCCATCCTATGATAAAAATACACGAAATAGTATAAGGACAGACTAGGTGGACCATGAGGTCTTTTTCTGTCGTCAGTCTTCTATGCTTCTATGTTTCTAACATGAGAAAATATTATTTCACTGAAAGAGTAGTAGATGCTTGGAACAAACTTCCATGCCTGGGATAAACATACTGTATATACATCCTAAGATAAAAATACATGAAATAGTATAAGGGCAGACTAGATGGACCATGAGGTCTTTTTCTGCCGTCAGTCTTCTATGTTTCTTTGTTTCTAACATGCGAAAACATATATTCATCCTAAGATAAAATACAGGAAATAGTGGAAGGGCAGACGAGATGGACCATGAGGTCTTTTTCTGCCGTCAGTCTTCTATGTTTCTAACATGAGAAAATATGATTTCACTGAAAGAGTAGTAGATGCTTGGAACAAACTTCCATGCCTGGGATAAACATATATCCATGCTAAGATAAAATACAGAAAATGGTATAAGGGCAGACGAGATGGACCAAGAGGTCTTTTTCTGCCGTCAGCCTTCTATGTTTCTAACATGAGAAAATATTATCTCACTGAAAGACTAGTAGATGCTTGGAACAAACTTCCATGCCTGGGATAAACATATATCCATCCTAACATAAAATACAGGAAACAATATAAGGGCAGACGAGATGGACCATGAGGTCTTTTTCTGCCGCCAGCCTTCTTTGTTTCTAACATGAGAAAATATTGTTTCACTGAAAGACAAGTAGATGCTTGGAACAAACTTCCATGCCTGGGAGAAACATAGATCCATCCTAAGATAAAATACAGGAAACAGTATAAGGGCAGAGGACATGGACCATGAGGTCTTTTTCTGCCGCCAGCCTTCTATGTTTCTAACATGAGAAAATATTATTTCACTGAAAGACTAGTAGATGCTTGGAACAAACTTCCATGCCTGGGATAAACATATATCCATCCTAAGATAAAATACAGGAAATAGTGGAAGGGAAGACGAGATGGACCATGAGGTCTTTTTCTGCCGCCAGCCTTCTATGTTTCTAACATGAGAAAATATTATTTCACTGAAAGAGTAGTAGATACTTGGAACAAACTTCCATGCCTGGGATAAACATATATCCATCCTAAGATAAAACACAGGAAATAGTATAAGGGCAGACGAGATGGACCAGGAGGTCTTTTTCTGCCTCAGTCTTCTATGTTTCTAACATGAGAAAATATTATTTCACTGAAAGAGTAGTAGATGCTTGGAACAAAGTGCCATGTCTGGGATAAACATAGATCCATTCTAAGATAAATACAGTACAGAAAATAGTATAAGGGCAGACGAGATGGACCATGAGGTCTTTTACTGCCGTCAGTCTTCTATGTTTCTAACATGAGAAAATATTATTTCACTGAAAGACTAGTAGATGCTTGGAACAAACTTCCATGGCTGGGATAAACATATATCCATCCTAACATAAAATACAGGAAACAGTATAAGGGCAGACGAGATGGACCATGAGGTCTTTTTCTGCCGCCAGCCTTCTTTGTTTCTAACATGAGAAAATATTGTTTCACTGAAAGACAAGTAGATGCTTGGAACAAACTTCCATGCCTGGGAGAAACATAGATCCATCCTAAGATAAAATACAGGAAACAGTATAAGGGCAGAGGACATGGACCATGAGGTCTTTTTCTGCCGCCAGCCTTCTATGTTTCTAACATGAGAAAATATTATTTCACTGAAAGACTAGTAGATGCTTGGAACAAACTTCCATGCCTGGGATAAACATATATCCATCCTAAGATAAAATACAGGAAATAGTGGAAGGGAAGACGAGATGGACCATGAGGTCTTTTTCTGCTGCCAGCCTTCGATGTTTCTAACATGAGAAAATATTATTTCACTGAAAGAGTAGTAGATACTTGGAACAAACTTCCATGCCTGGGATAAACATATATCCATCCTAAGATAAAACACAGGAAATAGTATAAGGGCAGACGAGATGGACCAGGAGGTCTTTTTCTGCCTCAGTCTTCTATGTTTCTAACATGAGAAAATATTATTTCACTGAAAGAGTAGTAGATGCTTGGAACAAAGTGCCATGTCTGGGATAAACATAGATCCATTCTAAGATAAATACAATACAGAAAATAGTATAAGGGCAGACGAGATGGACCATGAGGTCTTTTACTGCCGTCAGTCTTCTATGTTTCTAACATGAGAAAATATTATTTCACTGAAAGACTAGTAGATGCTTAGAACAAACTTCCATGGCTGGGATAAACATATATCCATCCTAAGATAAAACACAGGAAATAGTATAAGGGCAGACGAGATGGACCATGAGGTCTTTTTCTGCCGCCAGCCTTCGATGTTTCTAACATGAGAAAATATTATTTCACTGAAAGAGTAGTAGATACTTGGAACAAACTTCCATGCCTGGGATAAACATATATCCATCCTAAGATAAAACACAGGAAATAGTATAAGGGCAGACGAGATGGACCAGGAGGTCTTTTTCTGCCTCAGTCTTCTATGTTTCTAACATGAGAAAATATTATTTCACTGAAAGAGTAGTAGATGCTTGGAACAAAGTGCCATGTCTGGGATAAACATAGATCCATTCTAAGATAAATACAGTACAGAAAATAGTATAAGGGCAGACGAGATGGACCATGAGGTCTTTTACTGCCGTCAGTCTTCTATGTTTCTAACATGAGAAAATATTATTTCACTGAAAGACTAGTAGATGCTTGGAACAAACTTCCATGGCTGGGATAAACATATATCCATCCTAACATAAAATACAGGAAACAGTATAAGGGCAGACGAGATGGACCATGAGGTCTTTTTCTGCCGCCAGCCTTCTATGTTTCTAACATGAGAAAATATTATTTCACTGAAAGAGTAGTAGATGCTTGGAACAAACTTCCATGCCTGGGATAAACATATATCCATCCTAACATAAAATACAGGAAACAGTATAAGGGCAGACGAGATGGACCATGAGGTCTTTTTCTGCCGCCAGCCTTCTTTGTTTCTAACATGAGAAAATATTGTTTCACTGAAAGACAAGTAGATGCTTGGAACAAACTTCCATGCCTGGGAGAAACATAGATCCATCCTAAGATAAAATACAGGAAACAGTATAAGGGCAGAGGACATGGACCATGAGGTCTTTTTCTGCCGCCAGCCTTCTATGTTTCTAACATGAGAAAATATTATTTCACTGAAAGACTAGTAGATGCTTGGAACAAACTTCCATGCCTGGGATAAAACATATATCCATCCTAAGATAAAATACAGGAAATAGTGGAAGGGAAGACGAGATGGACCATGAGGTCTTTTTCTGCTGCCAGCCTTCGATGTTTCTAACATGAGAAAATATTATTTCACTGAAAGAGTAGTAGATACTTGGAACAAACTTCCATGCCTGGGATAAACATATATCCATCCTAAGATAAAACACAGGAAATAGTATAAGGGCAGACGAGATGGACCAGGAGGTCTTTTTCTGCCTCAGTCTTCTATGTTTCTAACATGAGAAAATATTATTTCACTGAAAGAGTAGTAGATGCTTGGAACAAAGTGTCATGTCTGGGATAAACATAGATCCATTCTAAGATAAATACAATACAGAAAATAGTATAAGGGCAGACGAGATGGACCATGAGGTCTTTTACTGCCGTCAGTCTTCTATGTTTCTAACATGAGAAAATATTATTTCACTGAAAGACTAGTAGATGCTTAGAACAAACTTCCATGGCTGGGATAAACATATATCCATCCTAAGATAAAACACAGGAAATAGTATAAGGGCAGACGAGATGGACCATGAGGTCTTTTTCTGCCGCCAGCCTTCGATGTTTCTAACATGAGAAAATATTATTTCACTGAAAGAGTAGTAGATACTTGGAACAAACTTCCATGCCTGGGATAAACATATATCCATCCTAAGATAAAACACAGGAAATAGTATAAGGGCAGACGAGATGGACCAGGAGGTCTTTTTCTGCCTCAGTCTTCTATGTTTCTAACATGAGAAAATATTATTTCACTGAAAGAGTAGTACTGTAGATGCTTGGAACAAAGTGCCATGTCTGGGATAAACATAGATCCATTCTAAGATAAATACAGTACAGAAAATAGTATAAGGGCAGACGAGATGGACCATGAGGTCTTTTACTGCCGCCAGCCTTCTATGTTTCTAACATGAGAAAATATTATTTCACTGAAAGAGTAGTAGATACTTGGAACAAACTTCCATGCCTGGGATAAACATATATCCATCCTAAGATAAAACACAGGAAATAGTATAAGGGCAGACGAGATGGACCAGGAGGTCTTTTTCTGCCTCAGTCTTCTATGTTTCTAACATGAGAAAATATTATTTCACTGAAAGAGTAGTAGATGCTTGGAACAAAGTGTCATGTCTGGGATAAACATAGATCCATTCTAAGATAAATACAATACAGAAAATAGTATAAGGGCAGACGAGATGGACCATGAGGTCTTTTACTGCCGTCAGTCTTCTATGTTTCTAACATGAGAAAATATTATTTCACTGAAAGACTAGTAGATGCTTAGAACAAACTTCCATGGCTGGGATAAACATATATCCATCCTAAGATAAAACACAGGAAATAGTATAAGGGCAGACGAGATGGACCATGAGGTCTTTTTCTGCCGCCAGCCTTCGATGTTTCTAACATGAGAAAATATTATTTCACTGAAAGAGTAGTAGATACTTGGAACAAACTTCCATGCCTGGGATAAACATATATCCATCCTAAGATAAAACACAGGAAATAGTATAAGGGCAGACGAGATGGACCAGCAGGTCTTTTTCTGCCTCAGTCTTCTATGTTTCTAACATGAGAAAATATTATTTCACTGAAAGAGTAGTACTGTAGATGCTTGGAACAAAGTGCCATGTCTGGGATAAACATAGATCCATTCTAAGATAAATACAGTACAGAAAATAGTATAAGGGCAGACGAGATGGACCATGAGGTCTTTTACTGCCGCCAGCCTTCTATGGTTTCTAACATGAGAAAATATTATTTCACTGAAAGAGTAGTAGATGCTTAGAACAAACTTCCATGCCTGGGATAAACATATATCCATCCTAAGATAAAATACAGAAAATAGTAGAAGGGCAGACGAGATGGTCCATGAGGTCTTTTTCTGCCGTCAGTCTTCTATGTTTGTAAAATGAGAAAATATTATCTCACTGAAACAGTCGTAGATGCTTGGAACAAACTTCCATGCCTGGGGATAAACATATATCCATCCTAAGGTAAAATACAGAAAATAGTATAAGGCCAGACGAGATGGATCATGAGGTCTTTTCTGCCGTCAGCCTTCTTTGTTTCTAACATGAGAAAATATTATCTCACTGAAAGAGTCGTAGATGCTTGGAACAAACTTCCATGCCTGGGATAAACATATATCCATCCTAAGATAAAACACAGGAAATAGTATAAGGACAGACGAGATGGACCATGAGGTCTTTTTCTGCCTCAGTCTTCTATGTTTCTAACATGAGCAAATATCATTGCACTGAAAGTGTAGTAGATGCTTGGAACAAACTTCCATGCCTGGGATCAACATATATCCATCCTAAGATAAAAGACAGAAAATAGTAGAAGGGCAGACGAGATGGACCATGAGGTCTTTTTCTGCCGTCAGCCTTCTATGTTTCTAAAATGAGAAAATAGTATTTCACTGAAACAGTCGTAGATGCTTGGAACAAACTTCCATGCCTGGGATAAACATATATCCATCCTAAGATAAAATACAGGAAATAGTGGAAGGGCAGACGAGATGGACCATGAGGTCTTTTTCTGCCGTCAGCCGTCTATGTTTCTAACATGAGAAAGTATTATCTCACTGAAAGAGTCATAGATGCTTGGAACAAACTTCCATGACTGGGGTAACACAGATCCATCCTAAGATAAAATACAGGAAACAGTATAAGGCAGACTAGATGGACCACAAGGTCTTTTTCTGCCGTCAGCCTTCTATGTTTCTAACATGAGAAAATATTATCTCACTGAAAGAGCAGTAGATGCTTGGAACAAACTTCCATGCCTGGGATAAACATATATCCATCCTAAGGTAAAATACAGAAAATAGTATAAGGCCAGACGAGATGGACCATGAGGTCTTTTTCTGCCGTCAGCCTTCTTTGTTTCTAACATGAGAAAATATTATCTCACTGAAAGAGTCGTAGATGCTTGGAACAAACTTCCATGCCTGGATAAACATATATCCATCCTAAGGTAAAATACAGAAATGGTATAAGCCAGACGAGATGGACCATGAGGTCTTTTTCTGCCGTCAGCCTTCTTTGTTTCTAACATGAGAAAATATTATCTCACTGAAAGAGTCGTAGATGCTTGGAACAAACTTCCATGCCTGGGATAAAACATATATCCATCCTAAGATAAAATACAGGAAATAGTGGCAGGGCAGACGAGTTGGACCATGAGGTCTTTTTCTGCCTCAGTCTTCTATGTTTCTAATATGAGAAAACATTATTTCACTGAAAGAGTAGTAGATGCTTGGAACAAACTTCCATGCCTGCGATAAACATAGATCCATCCTAAGATAAAATACAGGAAACAGTATAAGGGCAGACGAGATGGACCATGAGGTCTTTTTCTGGACTTGAAAATCAGAAGTGTGGGAGGTATTCTCACTCAGAACTAGAGACTTGAGGGCAAAACATCCAGCATCTAATTGGACTTGAAAATCAGAAGTGTGGGAAGTGTTCTCACTCAGAACTAGCAACTTGAGAGGGCAAAACATCCAGGTTCTAATTGGACATGAAAATCTGAAGTGTGGGAAGTGTTCTTACTCAGAACTAGCAACTTGAGAGGGCAAAACATCCAGGTTCTAATTGGACTTGAAAATCAGAAGTGGGGGAACTGTCCTCACTGAGAACTAGAAGGCTACCAAGCCCAAGGTCCTGGGATCCCCTTTTGCAGCCTTCCCACACGCAGAGTCAACAGGGAAGCCAGATTCACTCAACAACCATGTTACAAACTTAACAACTGTGGTGACAAAGGTCGTAAAGTGGAGCAAAGTTCACTTAACAAATATCTCCCCAAGGACAGAAATGTTGGCTTCAGTTGTGTCGTAAGACGAGGACTCCCACTAAGTGCTTTTTTTCATGCCATGTCCTGGTGTCTGAACTTTGTCTCCTCCCAGCTCTGAACTCAGCCTATAGGAGCCTCTGATTTCCCTCTTCTCCTGATAGGTCCCCTCCCTAACTCCCTCCCCCCTCCCTCCCCCCTCCCTCCCCCCTCCCT
>NW_027248453.1:169985-177485 GCF_031021105.1 Erythrolamprus reginae
GAAGAACCCAAGAACAAGGGGGCACAATCTGAAGTGAGTTGGGGGAAAGATCAAAAGCAACATGAGAAAATGTGATTTCACTGAAAGAGTAGTAGATGCTTGGAACAAAACTTCCAGCAGACGTGGTTGGTCAATCCACAGGAAGTGAATTTAAACATGCCTGGGATAAACATCTAACCATCCAAAGATAAAATACAGGAAATAGTGGAAGGGCAGACGAAATGGACCTTGAGGTCTTTTTCTGCCGTCAGTCTTCTATGTTTCTAACATGAGAAAATATTATTTCACTGAAAGAGTAGTAGACGCTTGGAACAAACTTCCATGCCTGGGATAAACATATATCCATCCTAAGATAAAATACAGGAAATAGTATAAGGCAGACAAGATGGACCATGAGGTCTTTTTCTGCCGTCAGCCTTCTATGTTTCTAACATGAGAAAATATTATTTCACTGAAAGAGTCGTAGATGCTTGAACAAACTTCCATGCCTGGGATAAACATAGATCCATTCCTAAGATAAAATACAGGAAATAGTATAAGGGCAGACGAGATGGACCATGAGGTCTTTTTCTGCCGTCAGCCTTCTAGGTTTCTATGAAAAGAAGACCGTAAGGGAGGGAGGGACAGACGGATGGCACCAGAGAGACGACATTTGGCAAGAGACGAGGTGACATATTGTCGGTCCCACCGGGGACCTCTCGGCTGGCCTGGTCTTGTCAGGCGAAGCAGACGGCGTTAACCCTCCAAGGACTGACGGGCGCCTCTCTCCCTCTCGTCAAGCCTTCAGCCTCCTTTGAAAACCAGGAACAGCAGCTGGGAGAGAACCAGACTGTTGCCACCACCGTCATCGTTATTGATTTTTGAGTTCGTCTTAATAATAATTTGTGGGGGGGTTGTTTTTTTTAATCGACGGCCGATGCTCAACTCCTTCGTCCAGAATTTCGCAGTATTTCCTGCCTGAGGAGGGGGTTGGACTACAAGACCTCTGTGGGTCCCTCCAAATCTTGTAGTTTTTTATTTCTACCCTCAGCTTCGCTCTCGTTCCGAATTTTGGAAAGCTTTAAAAAACTGAGCGACGGGATCTGGAAGTGTCACATAAAACGAAACGATAATTGGGGGGGGGGGCTTCGAAGTGACCACAAAACAGGATTCCCCCCACTGCCGCCGGCCCCCAAGCTGGGTTCAAATGTAGCCATAAATCACTGTCAAGCAGGGCAACTTTGGCAGGGCCTGTCGGAGTGTCACAAGCCATGTAGCATCTTCATTAATGAGTGGCGGGGGTTGCGGGGGGGCGAGAGAGGGGGGGAGGAGCTGGAGAATAAGCTGTCAAAATGTCTTTATTTCATAACTGCTGGGACCCTTTTTTGCGGCTGGTTGGGGGGGAAAAAGAACCCTCCGACCAACAACTGTTCAAAAAAGGAATAATTGGTTATTTATTTATTTTTATTTATTTATTTATTTTGTCCAATACACAATGAGGGTTTTAGTGGGTGTAGATAGATAAGATAGATAGATATAGATATAGATGATAGATAGATAGATAGATATAGATATAGATGATAGATAGATAGATAGATAGATATAGATATAGATGATAGATACGATAGATATAGATATAGATGATAGATAGATAAAGATAGATAGATAGATAGATAGATAGATAGATAAAGATAGATAGATAGAGATAGAGATGGATATATAAACACATAGTAAAATACACGATGAAGGTTACAGAGGAGATACTCATAGTAAAATATATCTATGAAAGAAGAGAAGAGAAGATAGAGGAATAAAATATATCAATGAAAGAATAGAAGAAGAGATATAGAAATAGAAGAAAGGTATAGGAGATATTTATTTATTTATTTATTTATTTTATCCAATACACAATGAGGGTTTTAGTGGGTGTATATAGATAGATAGATAGATAGATAGATAGATAGATAGATAGATAGATAGATAGATAGATAGATAGATATAGATATAGATATAGATAGATAGATAGATAAAGATAGATAGATAGAGATAGATAGATAGATAGATAGATAGATAGAGATAGATAGATAGATGTAGATGATAGATAGATAAAGATAGATAGATAGATAGATAGATAGATAAAGATAGATAGATAGATAGATAGATAGATAGATAGATAGAGATAGATAGAGATGGATATATAAACACATAGTAAAATACATGATGAAGGTTATAGAGGAGATACTCATAGTAAAATATATCTAAGAAAGAATAGAAAAGAAGATATAGTAAAAGAACATATCAATGAAAGAATAGAAGAAGAGATAGAGGAATAGAAGGAAGGTATAGGAGTTATTTATTTTTTTATTTATTTATTTTGTCCAATACACAATGAGGGTTTTAGTGGGTATATATCTATATACACATAGTAAAATACATGATGAAGATTATAGAGGAGAGACTCATAGTAAAATATATCTATGAAAGAATGGAAGAAGATATATAGGAATATCAAATAACAAACATAAAAATAGAATAAACACCAGCATTTTTAAAAAAAATTTTTTTATTGCTTTCAAAATAATAAGACATAACAAGACAAACCAACATCTTTTGATCTTTCCCTTCTACTAACTTCAGATTGTGGCCCCTTGTTCTTGGGTTCACTTTCCTATTAAAAACACTTCCCTCCTGTGTTGTAATCATAGGTTCAAGTTTGTTCCAAGCATCTACATGCCCCCGGTCCACCTTAGCAGCCCCCCTCCCTGGGGGGGGAGGGAATCCCTGCACGACCCCCCGACAGACGGCGCGCCCGGCTCCGACTCGCCGCAATCTGTTGCTGGCTGAGTGCGGGGACCCCCGTCCACCCCCCTCCAGCCCCTCCCCGGTGCAGGGGGGGTCTCCCCCCCCAATTGAGGCTGCCAGGATCGGATACGGGCTAATTGAGGGGTGGGGGGAGTCCCTTCCCCTTTCCATCTGTCCCGCCGCCTTTGTGGCGGCCCCATCTGTCGTGCGGCGGGGCTCGGCCGGCCTGGGGACCCCCCCCCCTCTCTCCCTCCAGTCCGTCTGCTCGGGGAGACCCCCCCACCTTCGGCTGCCCCTCGCCCGGGGTGGGGGGCAGAGGGGGGTGAGAGGGAGAAGGATGCTGAAGGAAAGGGATGAAGGCTGAACTCAATTCATGACTTTCTTTGGACTTTTATTTGATTGTGTATTTATTTTATTTATTTATTGGTGGTGTACAAATATATATCATATTTATATACATGATAGAAACCTAGAAGACTGACGGCAGAAAAAGACCTCGTGGTGCATCTCGTCTGCCCTTATAATGTTTCCTGTATTTTATCTTAGGATGGATCTATGTTTATCCCAGGCATGTTTAAATTCAGTTCCTGTGGATCCTTCCTTCCTTCCTTCCTTCCTTCCTTCCTTCCTTCCTTCCTTCCTTCCTTCCTTCCTTCCTTCCTTCTCTGCTTCCTTCTTTCCTTCCTTCTTTCCTTCCTCCCTTCCTTTTCTTCCATCCTTTCTTTTCCTCCCTCCCTCCCTCTTTCTTTCCTTCTTTCTTTCTTTTCTTCCTTCCTTCCTATTTTGTTCTCCTTTCACTCTTTCCTTCCTTCTTTCCTTCCTTCCTTTTCTTCCATCCTTTCTTTTCCTCCCTCCCCTCTTTCTTTCCTTCTTTCTTTCTTTTCTTCCTTCCTTCCTATTTTATTCTCCTTTCACTCTTTCCTTCCTTCTTTCCTTCCTTCCTTCCTTCTTTCCTTCCTTTTCTTCCATCCTTTCTTTTCCTCCCTCCCTCTTTCTTTCCTTCTTTCTTTCTTTTCTTCCTTCCTTCCTATTTTATTCTCCTTTCACTCTTTCCTTCCTTCCTTCTTTCCTCCCTTCCTTCCTTTTCTTCCACCCTTTCTTTTCCTCCCTCCCTCTTTCTTTCTTTCCTTCTTCCTCTCTTTTCTTCCTTCCTTCCTATTTAATTCTCCTTTCACTTTTTCCTTCCTTCTTTCCTTCCTTCCTTCCTTCTTTCCTTCCTTCTTTCCTTCCTTCCTTCCTTTTCTTCCATCCTTTCTTTTCCTCCCTCCCTCCCTCTTTCTTTCTTTCCTTCCTTCTTTCTTTCTTTTCTTCCTTCCTTCCTATTTTATTCTCCTTTCACTCTTTCCTTCCTTCCTTCCTTCCTTCTTTCCTCCCTTCCTCTTTCTTTCTTTCCTTCTTCCTCTCTTTTCTTCCTTCCTTCCTATTTAATTCTCCTTTCGCTCTTTCCTTCCTTCCTTCTTTCCTCCCTTCCTTCCTTTTCTTCCACCCTTTCTTTTCCTCCCTCCCTCTTTCTTTCTTTCCTTCTTCCTCTCTTTTCTTCCTTCCTTCCTATTTAATTCTCCTTTCGCTCTTTTTCCTTCCGTCTCCTTTCTTTCCTTCCCCTTCCCTCTTCCTCCCTTCCTTTCTTCCTCCCTCTCTCCCTTCCTTCTGGGCCAGTCGGCAAAGCCAAACTTGAGCAAAATGCCTCCAGGATTTATTAACTGTCCCCTTCCTTCCTCCTCTTCCTCCTCCTCCTCCGCCCCCATATGTTTTCCCTCCGGGCAAAGGGGAGGGCAGCTGTGGCTTTCTCTCCCCCCCCCCCAGTTTCCTTCTGCCCCCAGGGAAGCAGCTGAGTTCAAAGGGGAGGGGGGGGAGAGTGTCCATCGGCCAGTTTCACACAACCACAAAGGCCCAAGTAGCAGAACCTGGTTTGTTTTGCATCGGGAGGATTTTCCAAACAGGTTAAGAGCTGAGTTCATCCCTACAAGTCCCCTCCTAGGGTCTATCTAAGTCTTGCCCACCAGATCCTATGCTGCCGGTCAACGGCTACCTCAGCTTCAACCGCAACAACACAAGAGCACACGCAACAGATTCAAACTTCATACGAACCGCTCCAAACTGGACTGTAAAAAATAGGACTTCAGCAACCGAGTTGTCGAAGCGTGGAGCTCATTGCCGGACTCCGTAGTGTCCTCCCCAAACCCCCAACACTTGACCCTTAGATTATCTACGGTTGACCTCTCCAGATTCCTAAGAGGTCAGTAAGGGGCGAGTACAAGTGCACTAGTGCCTTCTGTCCCCTGTCCAACTGTCTCTCCTTTATCTCATTTATCTGTTCCTTCCTTTCCAATATGTTCACCTATAATTTTATATCTTTTCTTTTATTTGTTTCTTTACTTATATTATTACATATCTTTCTCTTCAATGTGTATTATGTAGAAACCTAGAAACCTAGAAGACTGACGGCAGAAAAAGACCTCATGGTCCATCTCGTCTGCCCTTATACTATTTCCTGTATTTGATCTTAGGGTGGATCTGTGTTTATCCCAGGCATGGAAGTTTGTTCCAAGCATCTACGACTCTTTCAGTGAAATAATATTTTCTCATGTTAGAAACATAGAAGTCTGACGGCAGAAAAAGACCTCATGGTCCATCTAGTCTGCCCATGACTCTAAAGTGTGCAATAGGGTTGATATTCCTTGAGAGGTATGTAATATGGTAAATGATTTAGCTTTACTAGATAAATGGTCAAAGCAATGGAAACTGCAGTTTAATGTTTCCAAATGTCAAATAATGCACTTGGGGAAAAGGAATCCTCCATCTGAGTATTGCATTGTCAGTTCTGTGTTAGCAAAAACTTCAGAAGAGAAGGATTTAGGGGTGGTGATTTCTGACAGTCTGTAATATGGTAAAGGATTGAGCTTTACTAGATAAGTGGTCAAAGCAATGGAAACTGCAGTGGAATGTTTCCGAATGTCAAATAATGCACTTGGGGAAAAGGAATCTTCTGTCTGAGTCTTGTATTGTCAGTTCTGTGTTAGCAAAAACTTCAGAAGAGAAGGATTTAGGGGTTGTGATTTCTGACAGTCTCAAAATGGGTGAACAGTGTGGTCGGGCGGTAGGGAAAGCAAGTAGGATGCTTGGCTGCATAGCTAGAGGTATAACAAGCAGGAAGAGGGAGATTATGATCCCGCTATATAGAGCGCTGGTGAGACCACATTTGGAATAACACTGTGTTCAGTTCTGGAGACCTCACCTACAAAAAGATATGGACAAAATTGAACGGGTCCAAAGACGGGCTACAAGAATGGTGGAAGGTCTTAAGCATAAAACTGACCAGGAAAGACTTCATGGACTCCATCTGTAGAGTCTGGAGGACAGAAGGAAAAGGAGGGGCACGATCGAAACATTTAAATATATTAAAGGGTTAAATAAGGTCCAGGAGGGAAGTGTTTTTAATAGGAAAGTGAACCCAAGAACAAGGGGACACCATCTGAAGTGAGTTGGGGGAAAGATCAAAAGCCACGTGAGAAAATATTATTTTACTGAAAGAGTAGTAGATCCTTGGAACAAACTTCCAGCAGACGTGGTAGACTGAATTTAAACATGCCTGGGATAAACATATATCCATCCTAAGATAAAATACAGGAAATAGTATAAGGGCAGACGAGATGGACCATGAGGTCTTTTTCTGCCGTCAGTCTTCTAGGTTTCTAACATGAGAAAATATTATCTCACTGAAAGAGTAGTAGATGCTTGGAACAAACTTCCATGCCTGGGATAAACACATATCCATCCTAAGATAAAAATGCAGGAAATAGTATAAGAGCAGACGAGATGGACCACGAGGTCTTTTTCTGCCGTCAGTCTTCTATGTTTCTATGTTTCTATCCAACTTTAAAAACTTGATGCCCTTCATCCCGGAGACGGGGGCGATTTCTCCTTGTCGCGTGTGTGTGTGTGTGTGCTTGAACTAAAAACCCGGAGCCAAGCTCGCCTGTGGGCACGGGAGGAAACGCATCCAAAACCCACAGCTGGGGCCACGCCGTTGTTTTGTTAAGGCCGAAGTGCCACAGGAGGTGGGGGCCTTTCCAGGGCAATTAATAAAAAGCTTGGGAGGTAAACAAATAAACAAAAGCAGGCGTGGAGGGAGTTATAGCAACTTTAAGGGTGGGGGAAAAAAAATTAGGAAAGGTTTGTTTTTAAAACGAAGGTGGAAAAGTGGAGAGAAAAAAAGGAAGGCGGAGAGAAGAAAGCAGAGCGGACGGTAAAAGTGGAAGGGATGGGAATTAGAATAGAATAGAATAGAATAGAATAGAATAGAAGAAAAGAGAAGAGAAGAGAATGGAGAATGGAGAATAGGAATAGAAATAAAAATAAAAATAGAAGAGAAGAGAAGAATATTGGAATGGAGAATGGAAATGAGAAGAGAAGAGAGAAGAGAATAGAGGAGGAGGAGGAGGAGGAGGAGGAAGAAGAGGAAGAAGAAGAAAAGATAGAAAAGAAGAAGAATGTGATGAAGAAGAAGAAGAGAAGAAGAAAACAAAAAAGAAGAAGTGGAAGAGGAAGAAGAAGAGGAGGAGGAGGAGGAAAAAGAAGAAGAAGAAGAGAAGAAGAAGAAGAGGAGGAAGAGGAAGAAGAAGAAGAGGAAGAAGAAGAGGAAGAGGAAGAAGAAGAGGAGGAAGAAGAAGAAGAAGAACAAGAGAAGAAGAAAACAAAAAAGAAGAAGTGGAAGAGGAA
>NW_027248453.1:179985-184985 GCF_031021105.1 Erythrolamprus reginae
GAAGGAAGAAGGAAAGAAAGAAGGAAAGAAAGAAAGAAAGAAAGAAAGAAGGAAAGAAGAAAGGAAGGAAGGATGGAAGGAAAGAAAGAAGGAAAGAAAGAAAGAAAGAAGGAAAGAAGGAAGGAAAGAAAGAAGGAAAGAAAGAAAGAAGGAAAGAAGAAAGGAAGGAAAGAAGAAAGGAAGGAAGGAAGGAAGGAAGGAAGGAAGGAAGGAAGAAGGAAAGAAGAAAGGAAGGAAGGAAGGAAGAAAGGAAAGAAGGAAGGAAGGAAGAAGGAAAGAAGGAAGGAAAGAAAGAAAGAAGGAAAGAAGAAAGGAAGGAAAGAAGAAAGGAAAGAAGGAAGGAAGGAAGGAAGGAAAGAAGAAAGGAAGGAAGGAAGGAAGGAAGGCCAACTCAGCGCAAGTAGGTGGAGAGGTTGAAGTAACCTCAGCCTAGAGATGGGGTCAAAGGGTGGGAGGGAGCCCACCCACCTCTTCTTTGGGACCTGACCTAGTGACCTCCTGCTCTTCACAAGTCCGGAGTTGTTGTTGAGGAGGAGGAGGAGGAGGAGGAGGAGGAGGAGGAGGAGGAAGGCAATTGAGGGGAGGAAGTTCCTTCCTTCCTTCCTTCCTTCCTTCCTTCCTTCCTTCCTTCCTTCCTTCCTTCCTTCCTTCCTTCCTTCCTTCCACTCTTTGTTCTTTCTTCTTTCTACTTTCTTCTTCCTTCCTTCCACCGCTTCCTAGGTCGTTCAGCGGGGCAGCCACTAAGCAGCCGCCAGGCGCCCGACGTTAAAGGGAGCGGGGTCTCCACCTGCCCTTCTCCTCCCTCCCTCGCAGGGCTGTTGTGAGCCCTGCGCACCCTCCCTTCTGCCGCTCCGCCCGGGTGGGAGGGGAACCGAGGGGTCTCCTTCCTTCCCTTGGGGCTGGAGGGGGGGGGAAAGTCTCTCTCCTCCCCCCAGGCTAGGCGAGGCCAGGCGCCCCCCCCCCCTCGCCCCGCGCGCATGAAAAATGCATGGGGACCAGCTGCCTCGGCTCCCCGCGGGGCCACCCCCCCGCAGCCCATGGTGGGTCGTCAGCCGGGCGTCCAATGGGAAGCGCCCCCCACCCTCGCCCCGCGCGCGGCCAGGCGGCCGATAAAGGGCGCGCGCCTCCAGGTGCGCCCCCGGTGTCCGCGCGGAGCACCTGCCGGAGGGCGCGGGGCGTCGGGAGCGATGGAGGAGGAGGAGGAGGCCGGCTCGGGAGCATCCTCGGAGGAAGAGAGCGCGGAGAGCGGAGGCGTCGGAGGTAAGGCTGGAATCTCCCCCCCCCCGCCTTCCTTCCTTCTTTCCTTTTCTTTCCTTCCTTCATTCCTTCCTTCTTTCCTTCCTTCCCTTTCTTTCCTTCCTTCCTTCTTTCCTTTTTTCTTTCTTTCCTTCCTTCCCTTCGTTCCATTTTTCTTTCTTTCCTTCCTTCCTTCCTTCCATTTTTCTTTCCTTCCCTTTCTTTCCTTCCTTCCTTCTTCCTTTCTTTCTTCCTCCCTTCCTCCTTTCTTTCCTTCTCTTTCTTTCCTTCCTTCTTTTTTCTTTCTTTCTTTCTTCCACCCTTCCTCCTTTTTTTCCTTCCCTTCCCTTTCCTTCCTTCCTTCTTCCTTCCCTTTCTTTCTTTCCTTCTTTCCTTTTTTCCTTCTTTCTTTCTTTCTTCCTCCCTTCCTCCTTTCTATCCCTTCCTTCCCTCCGTGCCTTTCTTTCTTTCCTTCCTTCTTCCTTCCTTCCTCCCTTCCTCCTTTCTATCCCTCTATCTCTTCCATTCATCCCTCCTTCCTTCCCTCCTTCCCTCCCTTTCTTTCTTTCCTTCCTTCCCTTTCCTTCCTTCTTTCCTTCCTTCCCTTTCCTTCCTTCTTTCCTTCCTTCCTTCTTCCTTTCTTTCTTCCTCCCTTCCTCCTTTCTTTCCTTCTCTTTCTTTCTTTCTTTCTTCCACCCTTCCTCCTTTTTTCCCTTCCCTTTCCTTCCTTCCTTCTTCCTTCCCTTTCTTTCTTTCCTTCCTTCCTTCTTTCCTTTTTTCTTTCTTCCTTCCTCCCTTCCTCCTTTCTATCCCTTCCTTCCCTCCGTGCCTTTCTTTCTTTCTTTCCTTCCTTCTTTCTTTCTTCCTCCCTTCCTCCTTTCTATCCCTCTATCTCTTCCATTCCTCCCTCCTTCCTTCCTTCCCTCCCTTTCTTTCTTTCCTTCCTTTCTTCCTGCCTTCTATCCGTCTATCCCTTCCATCAGTCCCTCTTTCTTCTTTCTCCTTCCTTCCTTCTCTTTCTTTCTTCCCTCTTCCCTCCCTCCCTTCGCCCACCAGCGGAGAACCCGAAGTTTTCTTCTCGGGACTTTGGCGCTGGCTCCGTGGAACCCAATGCGCCCGAAATACCGGCTCCTCTCGGCCAGGTGGGGGGGGGGAATGTGGGGGGGTGGGAAACCAGTTGACTCGAAAGACCCCGCGTTTCCCCCCCCCCCGCGATGCGCATCCCGAAGGAAGAAGTTGGGGGTCGGGGGAGCCCCGTTCATTGACCCCGCCGAGGCGCTGGAGGGAAGTCGGGACTCCGTGGGGATTTGGGTGCGTGGCCGGCTCCCCTTCTTTCTTTCCTTCCCTCTCTTTCTCCTCCTCTTCCTCCTTCTTCTCTTTCTCCTCCTCCTCTTTTCCTCTTTCTCTTTTCCTTTCTCCTTCTCTTCTTTTCCTCTCCTTTTCCTCCTCCTCTTCCTCCGGTCTCTTCCCTATCTCCTTCCCTTCTTTTCCTCCCTTTCTCCTTTCCTTCTTTTCCTCCCCTTTTCCTCCTCCTCCTCTTCTTTCCTCCTTCTCCTTCCCTTTCTCCTTCCCTTCTTTTCCTCTCCTTTTCCTCTTCCTCCTCCTCCTTTCCTCCTTCTCCTTCCCTTTCTCCTTCCCTTCTTTTCCTCCCCTTTTCCTCCTCCTCCTCCTCCGGTCTCTTCCCTTTCTCCTTCCCTTCTTTTCCTCTCTTTCTCCTTCCCTTCTTTTCCTCCCCTTCCCCTCCTCCTTCTCCTTCATTTTCTCCTTCCATTCTTTTCCTCTCCTTTTCCTCCTCCTCCTCTTCTTTCCTCCTTCTCCTTCCCTTTCTCCTTCCCTTCTTTTCCTCTCCTTTTCCTCCTCCTCTTCCTCCGGTCTCTTCCCTATCTCCTTCCCTTCTTTTCCTCCCTTTCTCCTTTCCTTCTTTTCCTCCCCTTTTCCTCCTCCTCCTCTTCTTTCCTCCTTCTCCTTCCCTTTCTCCTTCCCTTCTTTTCCTCCCCTTTTCCTCCTCCTCCTCCTCCAGTCTCTTCCCTTTCTCCTTCCCTTCTTTTCCTCCCCTTCCCCTCCTCCTTCTCCTTCATTTTCTCCTTCCCTTCTTTTCCTCTCCTTTTCCTCCTCCTCCTCTTCTTTCCTCCTTCTCCTTCCCTTTCTCCTTCCCTTCTTTTCCTCCCCTTTCCCTCCTCCTCCTCCTCCGGTCTCTTCCCTTTCTCCTTCCCTTCTTTTCCTCTCTTTCTCCTTCCCTTCTTTTCCTCCCCTTCCCCTCCTCCTTCTCCTTCATTTTCTCCTTCCATTCTTTTCCTCTCCTTTTCCTCCTCCTCTTCCTCCTTTCCTCCTTCTCCTTCCCTTTCTCCTTCCCTTCTTTTCCTCTCTTTCTCCTTCCCTTCTTTTCCTCCCCTTCCCCTCCTCCTTCTCCTTCATTTTCTCCTTCCCTTCTTTTCCTCTCCTTTTCCTCCTCCTCTTCCTCCTTTCCTCCTTCTCCTTCCCTTTCTCCTTCCCTTCTTTCCCTCCCCTTCCTCCCTCTTCTCTTTCTCTTCCTCCTCCTCCTCTTCCTTTTTTCCTCCTTCTCCTTCCCTTTCTCCTTCCCTTCTTCCCCTCCCCTTCCCCTCCTCCACTGACAAATGTTTTGTAAGCTCTGGTTAGCAGTTCAAAATGACCAGAGAAGAAGCTGCGAAGGATCAGGTTGACCACTCTTAAAGCCCTTTTGGGCAATGTTGTTGCAGTGGGCTCTAGGACTTAGGTCATTGGACATGAGTTCTCCAAGGTCTTTGACAGACTGACGGCTATCAATCAGTTCAATTCCTCCAAGTTTATATTGAGTATTCTGATTCCTTTTACCAATGTGTAAGATGGAGCATTTAGTGGTGGAGATTGGAAGTTGCCAGGTTTTAGACCCTTTTGCTACGTGGTCAAGGTCTATTTTTAAGGGTTTATTTATTTGTTTGTTTGTCTGTCTGTCTGTCTGTCTATCTATCCATAGAAACATAGAAACATTATCTATCTATCTATCTGTCTGTCTGTCTGTCTGTCTGTCTGTCTGTCTCTCTCTCTGTCTGTCTGTCTGTCTGTCTGTCTGTCTGTCTATCTATCTATCTATCTATCTATCTATCTATCTATCTATCTATCTATCCATAGAAACATAGAAACATAGAAACATTATCTATCTATCCATCCATCCATCTATCTATCTATCTATCTATCTATCTATCTATCTATCTATCTATAGAAACATTATCTATCTATCTATCTATCTATCTCTCCGAGTCTTCGGAGAGGGGCGGCATACAAATCCAAATAATAAATAAATAATAAAAATAAAATCTATCTATCTATCTATCCATCCATAGAAACATAGAAACATTATCTATCTGTCTATCTATCTATCTATCTATCTATCTATCTATCTATCTATCTATCTATCTATCCATAGAAACATAGAAACATTATCTATCTATCTATCTATCTATCTATCTATCTATCTATCTATCTATCTATCTATCTATCTAATCTATCTATCTATCTATCTATCTATCTATCTATCTATCTATCTATCTATCTATCTATCTATAGAAACATTATCTATCTATCTATCTATCTATCTATCTATCTATCTATCTAATCTATCTATCTATCTATCTATCTATCTATCTATCTAATCTATCTATCTATCTATCTATCTATCTATCTATCTATCTATCTATCTATCTATAGAAACATTATCTATCTATCTATCTATCTATCTCTCCGAGTCTTCGGAGAGGGGCGGCATA
>NW_027248453.1:189985-197485 GCF_031021105.1 Erythrolamprus reginae
GCACCGTCCAGATATCTCTGGTGGCCTCCCATAATTTCACCAGAGTGGAACTGCGTGGAAATTTGAGGTGGATTCCGAAGCCCATCCTGTAGGGATTATCCAAAGCCCTCCCCTCTCCTTCCCCTCTCTCTTCGCCCCTCCGCCAGGCTACCCCGCGGTCTTCTCAGCCGCCATGCTCAATTCCGACCAGACCGAGATCGACCTCCAACCCACCCACTCGGAGACGGAGTCGGTCTTCAGCGACTGTGGGGGTGGCCGGGGCGGGCCGGTAGAAGATGCCGTGTCCCTCGGTCTGTGCGGCCAGTCCCGGGGGGCCGAGCCCGGCGATCACATGAAGAAGGACCTCCAGCACCTCAGCCGTGAGGAACGGCGGCGTCGGCGGCGAGCCACGGCGAAGTATCGGACGGCCCACGCTACGCGGGAGAGGATCCGAGTCGAGGCCTTCAACATGGCGTTTGCCGAACTCCGGAAGCTCTTGCCCACCCTCCCTCCGGATAAGAAGCTGTCCAAAATCGAGATCTTGCGGCTGGCCATCTGCTACATCTCCTACCTGAACCACGTCCTGGATGTCTGAGTCTCGGGCGCCCTGTGGGGGCTGTAGGCCTGACCCACACTGTCAAGAGTGAAGATCACGAATGCTCACTCTGGATTTTGGCCTGCAGGAGAAACATGGTCCTCTCTCTCTCTCTTCCGACATTCCCACCTTACCCTGTCAGCTGCTAAATGAAGATTCTCCCGACGAGTAAAGATCCTAACTCAACCGTGGACCTTCTCCACCTTCTGGGTTGACCGGAAGCTGCCCAGAATTCTCCAGCCCCACCACGAGATTGGAGGAGGAGAGGACATTGGTCTCCTTTTATCCCAGGAATCTGTAACCAACCGTGGAAACGTGCAACACTTGTGGACTTCAATTCCCAATTCCCTTACGTTCTTAAGTAGAGGCACCACTGTACTTGAACATAATAATGTGGAAATTTGCAAGGCAGGGAAGAGTCCAAAATTATAAAGAGAACCTTCCTTTATCTCTGAGATGGACATTTTTTTGCTCGCTCGAAGATTGAGTAGGCTTCTCTCTTCCGATCTCGGAGTTGAAGACCACCCATCTTCAAGCAACCAAGGCTGGGAAACACGGTCCCTCAGGTGGTGGATTTAGCTAGAGAAGCACCGGATTGTTAAAAAAAAAAAAAAAAAGGTACCTTGGGGGTCAAAGAAACCCACGCAGACAACTCAGAAGAACTCTGCCGTTCTGTTCTCGCCGGTCTTCGAATCCTGTTGCACAAACCTCTACGTGCAATAGGTTGGTTGTCAAAGTTGCCGCAAGGGCCTTTGGTCTTCTTGACAACACGACACACATACCCACAAACACACTCGCCATTAGTGCTGTTGGATTTGGAGCCTGCCTCGGATTGTGGTGAGACTCCTGTGTATTCCTTTAGAGTAGGTCGGAGGTAGCCAAAGTTGGCTCTTCTACGACATGTGGACTTCAACTCCCAGAATTCCTGAGCTGGCCTGACTGGCTCAGGAACTCTGGGAGTCGAAGTCCACATGTCGTAGATGAGCCAACTTGGCCCACCCCTAGACTGGAAGACCTCCAAGGTCCCTTCCAGCCCTAGGATTCTATGACCTTGCGCAGGCGGTTGGACTAGAATATTGGTAGGCAAAGTTCTCTTCTATGACACATGGACTTCAACTCCCAGAATTCCTCAGCTAGCATGACTGCCTCAGGAATTCTGGGATTCGAAGTCCACATGTCATAGAAGAGCCAACTTTGGCTATCATTGGTGTAGGTGGAGGATGGGGGAGGCTTTTTCACCCGAGAGGATGTGGTCCTTCTGTCGGCAAGTCCAAGTAGTCCTTGAGTTACGACCATTCACTTAGCCGCTGTTTTGAGTTTACTGAAATACAGTGGTACCTCTACCTAAGAAGGCCTCTACTTAAGAACTTTTCTAGATAAGAACCGGGTGTTCAAGATTTTTTTTGCCTCTTCTCAAGAACCATTTTCTACTTAAGAACCCGAGACCGGAAAAATCTCCCAGGACATTTGAGAGCAGCACAAGGGCCTGGCCAGTTTCCTGCCATTCCCCCTTTAATCCCGTCCATCTCGGGTTTTTCTGGGCTGCCAGAGGAGCCTTTCGGTGGCGCTTAAGGAGGCTTTGGCAGCCCAGAGCGAACGAAGCATTTTCCTTTCTCTGGGCGCTTGGACAGGGAATAAACCTCTGCCAACGCCCAGAGAAAGGAAACACTCCCTTCACTCTGGGCAGCCCAGAGCGAACGAAGCATTTTCCTTTCTCTGGGCACTTGGACAGGGAATAAACCTCTGCCAACGCCCAGAGAAAGGAAACACTCCCTTCGCTCTGGGCAGCCCAGAGTGAACGAAGCATTTTCCTTTCTCTGGGCACTTAGAGAGGGAATAAACCTCTGCCAGCACCCAGAGAAAGGAAACACTCCCTTCGCTCTGGGCAGCCCAGAGCGAACGAAGCATTTTCCTTTCTCTGGGCACTTGGACAGGGAATAAACCTCTGCCAACACCCAGAGAAAGGAAACACTCCCTTCACTCTGGGCAGCCCAGAGCGAACGAAGCATTTTCCTTTCTCTGGGCACTTGGACAGGGAATAAACCTCTGCCAACGCCCAGAGAAAGGAAACACTCCCTTCACTCTGGGCAGCCCAGAGCGAACGAAGCATTTTCCTTTCTCTGGGCGCTTGGACAGGGAATAAACCTCTGCTAGCGCCCAGAGAAAGGAAACACTCCCTTCGCTCTGGGCAGCCCAGAGCGAACGAAGCATTTTCCTTTCTCTGGGCACTTGGACAGGGAATAAACCTCTGCTAGCGCCCAGAGAAAGGAAACACTCCCTTCACTCTGGGCAGCCCAGAGCGAACGAAGCATTTTCCTTTCTCTGGGCACTTGGACAGGGAATAAACCTCTGCCAACGCCCAGAGAAAGGAAACACTCCCTTCACTCTGGGCAGCCCAGAGCGAACGAAGCATTTTCCTTTCTCTGGGCACTTGGACAGGGAATAAACCTCTGCTAGCGCCCAGAGAAAGGAAACACTCCCTTCGCTCTGGGCAGCCCAGAGTGAACGGAGCATTTTCCTTTCTCTGGGTGCTTGGAGAGGGAATAAACCTCTGCCAACGCCCAGAGAAAGGAAACACTCCCTTCGCTCTGGTCAGCCCAGAGTAAATGGAGCATTTTCCTTTCTCAAGGTGCTGCCTAAAAGTCCCTCTTTTTTTAAAATAAACCTTAAAATTTTGGATTTTTTTGACCCCCCTCACCTCACCTTCTTACTTCGGCAGCGACTGTCCTCCTCCTCTTCTTCCTCCCCCTCCTCCCGCCCAAATCCCGAGCTTTTATTTCTTTCCTAACAGGCTTGCACGCATTATTCGACTCCAACGGGAAAAATTGCTTCTACTTACAAACTTTTCTACTTAAGAACCTGGTCACGGAACGGATTAAGTTCTTAAGTAGGGGCGCCCCTGTACAACGGTTTACGACTGGTCCTCACCCTCACGACCGTTAGAGGATTCCCCCACCGCCGGCTTACCGAGCTCCGGACGCATCTATTTATTTATTATTTATTTATTTATTATTTGGATTTGTATGCCGCCCCTCTCCGAAAACTCGGGGCGGCTCACAACAAGTGAAAAAACAATCCAATACATTAATCCAATTAATTAAAATATTATAAATTTAAGAAAAACCCTTATACTAACATACACACACACAAGCATACCATATATAAATTCAACGTGCCCAGGGGGAGATGTTTCAATTCCCCCATGCCTGACGGCAAAGGTGGGTTTTGAGGAGTTTACGGAAGGCAGGAAGAGTAGGGGCAGTTCTGATCTCCGGGGGGAGTTGGTTCCAGAGAGTCGGGGCCGCCACAGAGAAGGCTCTCCCCCTGGGGCCCGCCAACCGGCATTGTTTAGTTGACGGGACCCGGAGGAGGCCCACTCTGTGGGACCTAATCGGTCGCTGGGATTCGTGCGGCAGAAGGCGGTCTCGGAGATATTCTGGTCCAGTGCCATGAAGGGCTTTTTTATGGTGGGTTATTTATGGTGGGTTATCCTGTGTGTGTGTGTTTGTGTGTGTGTGTCACGTGACTTTCCCAACAGGCTTCCAACAGGCTTTTCAATAATGATCTCATAATTCACTTTAACAACTGCCACGGTTTGCTAAACGAAAGGTTTGGGAAAGGAGAGGCAACACAATTGTCACGCCGAACAACAGACATCCCGGCTGCAATGCCCGTTGTGAGTCGAGGACTGTGGTTGTCCGGTTGGGGAGCTCCCCTTGGAGTTAAAGATATCTCCAAGAGGCAGCGTCGGGACTAAGGAAGGAACGAGGAGCAACTCTTGAGTTGGTTTCATTTAAACTTACGTTTCGGTTCAAGGAACTACGAACTCCGTGTCTCACTGTTGAAGGACTCAGTGGTTGCGTTATTGGTGGTCGTTCCGGAGCCACAAGGGGGCTGGGGGTGCCCCACCTCCAAGGCCCACCCGAGATCCAACAGCCCACCCCCCAAAAAACACCCCTGTCTTCCTCCCACCGTCGAAATCGTAGCCAGTGCAACGTTGAATTCTCCGTCGTTCCTAGCTGCGCGACGGAGCCCATCCTGCGGACATCACGACGGATGTATTTATTTGATGTATTTATTTATTTATTTATCCCCCCCCCCCCCGAGATGTTATTTATTTACAGTGTCGATGCACTTTGGTTTGGGAGGGGGGGAAAAGAAGATTTCTGAAGGGTGGGGAGGAAAAATAGAAACGAGAACAAATTATTTTCTGTCTGTCCGTGCGCATTTTCGTGTTAACGTCTCTTGTTCGGCCAGCGCAGAGCAGAGTCGGTCGCTATTTATTATTTATTTTGTAAAATATTAAAAGAAAAACACCACCTCCTCCTCTTCCGTGCAGATGAGCCTAATTTGATAGGGGGGTGAGAGGCGCCCTCCCTCTGCGCACTTTCTTTGTAGCGCTGGGGTGGCAGCTGGCCATTTCCCGAGCGGTCATGGAGAGTCGCACGCCCGTTACGAGCGGACTAATCAAATCTCGCCACTCCAAAGCGTGGAGAAATTGCAGGAGTGGGAAAAACAGGAGGACCGGACGAGGCCTCTGGCCTTTGGTCAGCCTCCGTCGAGCCAGCTTCTTCGGCTCTGCCCAGGTGTGTCCTAAAGTTACCCCAGATGGTTCCGGCCTTAAAGATGGTGAGATGCTGTTAGATTAAATTAGATTTATTGGATTTATAGGCCGCCCCTCTCCGCAAACTCGGGGCGGCTCACAACAATAATAAAAACAGTACCTAGCAACAAATCCAATTCCCACCAATCTAATTACAATTTTAAATTAAAAAGTTCATAAAACAATCCAAACAGGCACACAGTCAATCAATCAAACCGCAAAACAACACGGGCAAGGGGGAGATGTTTTAGTTCCCACATGCTTGACGACAGAGGTAGGTTTTAAGGAGTTTACGAAAGGCAGGGAGGGTGGGGGCAATCCTAATCTCTGCGGGTCGCCCCATGTAGAGAGCGTTGCAATAGTCGAGCCTCGAGGGGATGAGGGCATGAGTGACTGTGAGTAATGACTCCCGGTCCAAATAGGGCCGCAACGGGCGCACGACCCCTAAATCCTTCTCTCCTGAAGTTTTTGCTAACACAGAACTGCCAATACAAGACTCAGATGGAGGATTCCTTTTCCCCAAGTGCATCATTTGACATTTGGAAACATTCAACTGCAGTTTCCATTGCTTTGACCATTTATCTAGTAAAGCTAAATCCTTTGCCATATTACAGACTGTCAGAAATCACGACCCCTCAATCCTTCTCTTCTGAAGTTTTTGCTGACACAGAACTGCCAATGCAATACTCAGATGGAGGATTCCTTTTCCCCAAGTGCATTATTTGACATTCGGAAACATTAAACTGCAGTTTCCATTGCTTTGACCACTTATCTAGTAAAGCTAAATCCTTTGCCATATTACAGACTGTCAGAAATCACGACCCCTAAATCCTTCTCTCCTGAAGTTTTTGCTAACACAGAACTGCCAATGCAATACTCAGATGGAGGATTCCTTTTCCCCAAGTGCATTATTTGACATTTGGAAACATTCAACTGCAGTTTCCATTGCTTTGACCACTTATCTAGTAAAGCTAAATCCTTTGCCGTATTACAGACCCCTCCAGGAATGTCGACCCTATTGCACACTTTAGAGTCATGGGCAAATAGGCAAACCTTCCCTACCCAACCTTCTCCTATGTCACTCACAAACATATTAAAAAGAATAGGACACAGAACAGACCCTTGTGCCACACAACGCTTGTAACCTGTCTCTGCTCAGAATACTCGCCATTAACAATAACTCTCTGATGACTCACGTATGTGCCGTACGTGAACATATATATTTATTTATTTTATTTTTATTATTTTATTTATTAGATTTGTATGCCGCCTCTTTCCGTAGACTCGGGGCGGCTCACAACACAATAAAACAGTCCAAGACAAATCGAATAATTTACAATTTAAAATTTAAAATAGTTAAAAAACCCAATTTTTAAGCAGACATACCTACAAACATACCATACATAAATTGTATAGGCCCGGGGGAGATATCTCAGTTCCCCCATGCCTGACGACAAAGGTGGGTTTTGAGGAGTTTACGAAAGGCAAGGAGGGTAGGGGCAGTTCTAATCTCTGGGGGGAGCTGGTTCCAGAGAGCCGGGGCCGCCACAGAGAAGGCTCTTCCCCTGGGGCCCACCAGACGACATTGTTGAGTCAACGGGACCCGGAGAAGGCCAACTCTGTGGGACCTAATCGGCCGCTGGGATTCGTGCGGCAGAAGGCGGTCTCGGAGATATTCTGGTCCGGTGCCATGAAGGGCTTTAAAGGTCATAACCAACACTGTGAATTGTGACCGGAAACTGACCGGCAACCAATGCAGACTGCGGAGTGTTGGAGTGACATGGGCATATTTGGGGAAGCCCATGACTGCTCTCGCAGCCGCATTCTGCACGATCTGAAGTTTCCGAACACTCTTCAAAGGTCGCCCCATGTAGAGAGCGTTGCAGTAGTCAAACCTCGAGGTGATGAGGGCATGAGTGACCGTGAGCAGTGACCCCCGGTCCAAATAGGGTCACAACCGGTGCACCAGGCGAACCTGGGCAAACGCCCCCCTGGCCACAGGTGAAAGATGGTTCTCTAATGTGAGCTGTGGATCGAGGAGGACGCCCAAGTTGCGTACACAGGCACACAAAAATACACATTATCTACTATATAAACTGTATGTACACACAGACGGAGCTCATTTACACATTTACCCTCCTAGGAGACTAGATAGTGTCCATCCCACATTTCTTCCTCTGTCTTTGATTCAGCTCTGGGCTAATGCTGCCCCTTTTTGGGAAACTTTTATTATTATTATTATTATTATTATTATTATTATTATTATTATTATTATTATTATTATTTATTAGATTTGTCTGCCGCCCCTTTCTGAAGACTTGGA
>NW_027248453.1:202485-251566 GCF_031021105.1 Erythrolamprus reginae
AAATAATAAAATTAAAGTAAAGTAAAGTAAAAAGTTAAGTAAAGTAAAATAAAAGAATAAAATAAAATAAAATAAATAAGATAAGATAAAATAAGATAAATAAAATAAAATAAATAAGTAAAATAAGTAAAATAAATAAAATAAAATAAATAAAATAAATAAAATAAATAAAATAAATAAAATAAATAAAATAAATAAAATAAATAAAATAAATAAAATAAATAAAATAAATAAAATAAATAAAATAAATAAAATAAATAAAATAAATAAAATAAATAAAATAAATAAAATAAATAAAATAAATAAAATAAATAAAATAAATAAAATAAATAAAATAAATAAAATAAATAAAATAAATAAAATACCCCAGCCAGCAAAAGCAAAGCTGAATAAAGTAAATAAAATAAAATAAAATAAAATAAAATAAAATAAATAAATAAAAAAAAAGATAAGATAAGATAAAATAAAATAAATAAAATAAATAAAATAAATAAAATAAATAAAATAAATAAAATAAATAAAATAAATAAAATAAATAAAATAAATAAAATAAATAAAATAAATAAAATAAATAAAATAAATAAAATAAATAAAATAAATAAAATAAATAAAATAAATAAAATAAATAAAATAAATAAAATAAATAAAATAAATAAAATAAATAAAATAAATAAAATAAATAAAATAAATAAAATAAATAAAATAAATAAAATAAATAAAATAAATAAATAAAATAAAATAAATAAAATAAGTAAAATAAGTAAATTAAACAAATTAAATAAATTAAATAAATAAATTTAAAAAAAATACCCCAGCCAGCAAAAGCAAAGCTGGCCAAGGAATTCTGGGAGTTTGAGATCCGAGCTGCCTTAAATAAGCGACTCCAGGGTGTCGAACGCCGCCCTACAAGACAGGAGACCACAGACCACGTGTCCGAAATGTGTTTCTAGCCACCATCTTTACTAACGAAAGAGATTCGGGAAAGGAACGGGCCCTTTCTTTTTTTTTTCTTGCCCGGTCCAGGCCTCTGGTTTTTCTCACGGGGGGGTCGCAGAGGGGGACGGAGCCGCTCAATGCTTTCGTTCTTTGCTGGTCGAGGGTTTCCGGCTGCTGCGCGAACTCTTGGGGGCCTTCTGGCCGGCCCCAGAGAGGGAGCCCATGAAGGAGGAGAATTTCCTGGAGGCCTGGCTGACCACTGGAGTAAAAAAGGGAAGAAATCTCTTAGTAGGTTTCATACGCAGAGCAGAGTTTTAGGTAAGAGTGTGGAAGTCCGGAGGTGGGGTTTCCCAGTGAGGGGAGCCTCAGCGAAATCGCAGCATCACAAAACCACGGAAGTCCTCAAAACCCCACCTCCGGACTTCGGTGTTTTTGCGCTGCTGGGATTCTTCTGAGGCTCCCCTTGCTGGGAAACCCCACCTCCAGCCTCCCCCTTGCCAGCAAAGCCCCCGTTTTTGCGCTGCTGGGATTCCCCTGAGGCTCCCCTCCATGGGAAACCCCACCTCCAGACTTCGGTTGCCAGCAAAGCCCCCGTTTTTGCGCTGCTGGGATTCCCCTGAGGCTCCCCTCCATGGGAAACCCCACCTCCAGACTTCGGTTGCCAGCAAAGCGCCCGTTTTTGTGCTGCTGGGATGCCCCTGAGGCTCCCCTTGCTGGGAAACCCCACCTCCGGACTTCGGTTGCCAGCAAAGCGCCCGTTTTTGTGCTGCTGGGATTGCCCTGAGGCTCCCCTTGCTGGGAAACCCCACCTCTGGACTTCCGTTGCCAGCGAAGCACCCGTTTTTGCGCTGCTGGGATGCCCCTGAGGCTCCCCTCCATGGGAAACCCCACCTCCGGACTTCCGTTGCCAGCAAAGTGCCCATTTTTGCACTGCTGGGGTTCCCCTGAGGCTCCCCTCCATGGGAAACCCCACCTCCGGACTTCCGTTGCCAGCAAAGCGCCCGTTTTTGTGCTGCTGGGATTCCCCTGAGGCTCCCCTCCATGGGAAACCCTACCTCCAGACTTCCGTTGCCAGCAAAGCGCCCGTTTTTGTGCTGCTGGGATTCCCCTGAGGCTCCCCTCCATGGGAAACCCCACCTCCGGACTTCCGTTGCCAGCAAAGCGCCCGTTTTTGTGCTGCTGGGATTCCCCTGAGGCTCCCCTCCATGGGAAACCCTACCTCCAGACTTCCGTTGCCAGCAAAGCGCCCGTTTTTGTGCTGCTGGGATTCCCCTGAGGCTCCCCTCCATGGGAAACCCTACCTCCAGACTTCCGTTGCCAGCAAAGCGCCCGTTTTTGTGCTGCTGGGATTCCCCTGAGGCTCCCCTCCATGGGAAACCCCACCTCCGGACTTCCGTTGCCAGCAAAGCGCCCGTTTTTGTGCTGCTGGGATTCCCCTGAGGCTCCCCTCCATGGGAAACCCTACCTCCAGACTTCCGTTGCCAGCAAAGCGCCCGTTTTTGTGCTGCTGGGATTCCCCTGAGGCTCCCCTCCATGGGAAACCCCACCTCCAGACTTCCGTTGCCAGCGAAGCGCCCGTTTTTGTGCTGCTGGGATTCTCCTGAGGCTCCCCTCACTGGGAAACCCCCCCTCCAGACTTCCGTTGCCAGCAAAGCGCCCGTTTTTGTGCTGCTGGGATTCCCCTGAGGCTCCCCTCCATGGGAAACCCCCCCTCCGGACTTCCGTTGCCAGCGAAGCGCCCGTTTTTGGGCTGCTGGGATTCCCCTGAGGCTCCCCTTGCTGGGAAACCCCACCTCCGGACTTCCGTTGCCAGCAAAGCGCCCGTTTTTGCGCTGCTGGGATTCCCCTGAGGCTCCCCTCCATGGGAAACCCCACCTCCGGACTTCCGTTGCCAGCAAAGCGTCCGTTTTTGTGCTGCTGGGATTCCCCTGAGGCTCCCCTCCATGGGAAACCCCACCTCCGGACTTCCGTTGCCAGCAAAGCGCCCGTTTTTCCGCTGCTGGGATTACCCTGAGGCTCCCCTCCATGGGAAACCCCACCTCCGGACTTCCGTTGCCAGCAAAGCGCCCGTTTTTGTGCTGCTGGGATTCCCCTGAGGCTTCCCTCCATGGGAAACCCCACCTCCGGACTTCCGTTGCCAGCAAAGCGCCCATTTTTGTGCTGCTGGGATTCCCCTGAGGCTCCCCTCGCTGGGAAACCCCACCTCCGGACTTCCGTTGCCAGCGAAGCGCCCGTTTTTGCGCTGCTGGGATTCCCCTGCAACATTGCGAAAACATGGAAGTCCAGAGGTGGGGTTTCCCATGGAGGGGAGCCTCAGGGGAATCCCAGCAGCGCAAAAAATGGGCATTTCACTGGCAACGGAAGTCCGGAGGCAGGGCATCCCAGTGGCAGCGTCTTGGGACCAGAAGGAAGAGAGGAAGAGGAGGAGGAGGAGGAAGGAAAATAAGAGGAGGAGGACTTTGGTGCCCTCTGAGCTTGCTGCCTTTCTTGCCGACGTTTCGTTACCCCACTAGCTAACATCTTCAGTGTTAGAAGGGAGTGGAGTTTGCTCCATATCCCATAGTTTGCCCTGCTGGTGTCAGTAGGAGTAGTGGGTTTCTCCTGGGAGGTCCCTTGAGGGATGCAGGGTCTCCTTTTTGGGCAGAGGTCTGGATTGGAAGACCTCCCAACGCCCCCTTTCCAACACTCCAAATACGAACTGAAGAATCAAATGATCACAGATAATCCCCACTCGATTAAAGACCTTGGGATACTAATATCAAAATATTTGAGGGCCAAAGCCCCCTGCAACGACATAGCCAAGAAGGCTTCAAGAGTTGTAAACCTAACCCTACGTAGCTTCTGCTCTGGCAATCTCACACTACTTACCAGAGCTTGCAAAACTCTTGCCAGACCCATCCTCGAATACAGCTCATCTGTTTGGAACCCATATCGCATCTCGGACATCAACACCCTTGAAAATGTCCAGAGATCCTCCACCAGAAGAGCCCTTCACTCCTCCACTCGAAACAGACTAGACTTTCAACCCTGGGCCTAGAAAGTTTAGAACTAAGACGCCTTAAACATGATCTGAGTATTGCCCACAAGATCCTATGCTGCAATGTCCTGCCTGTCGGCGACTACTTCAGCTTCAACCACAACAACACAAGAGCACACAACAGATTCAAGCTTAATATTCACCGCTCCAAACTTGACTGTAAAAAATACGACTTCAGTCACCGAGTTGTCGAAGCGTGGAACTCATTACAGGACTCCGTAGTGTCCTCCCCAAACCTCCAACACTTGACCCTTAGACTGTCCACGGTTGACCTCTCCAGATTCCTAAGAGGTCAGTAAGGGGCGAGTACAAGTGCACTAGAGTGCCTTCCGTCCCCTGTCCTATTGCTCTCCTATATCTCCTATCCCTTTCTTCTATTCCTCTATCTCTTCTTCTATTCTTTCATTGATGTGTTCTATTACTATATCTTCTTTTCTATCCTTTCTTAGATATATTTTACTATGAGTATCTCCTCTATAACCTTCATCCTATACTTTACTATGTGTATATAGATATATACCCACTAAAACCCTCATTGTGTATTGGACAAAATAAATAAATAAAATAAATAAATATCTCCTCTACCTTTCTTCTATTCCTCTATCTCTTCTTCTATTCTTTCATTGATGTGTTCTATTCCTCTATCTTCTCTTCTCTTCTTTCTTAGATATATTTTACTATGAGTCTCTCCTCTATAACCTTCACCATGTACTTGACTATGTGTATATAGATATATACCCACTAAAACCCTCATTGTGCGAGTCTGCGGAGAGGGGCGGCATACAAATCTAAGTAATAAATAAATAAAATAATAAATTGGACTAACTAACTAACTAACTAACTAACTAAATAAATAAATAATGAATGAATAAATAAATATCTCCTATACCTTCCTTCTATTCCTCTATCTCTTCTTCTATTCTTTCATTGATATGTTCTATTCCTATATCTTCTTTTCTATTACTTCTTAGATATATTTTACTCTGAGTATCTCCTCTATAACCTTCATCATGTATTTTACTATGGGTTTACCCACTAAAACCCTCATTGTGTATTGGACAAAATAAATAAATAAAATAAATAAATATCTCCTATCCCTTCCTTCTATTCCTCTATCTCTCCTTCTATTCTTTCATTGATATGTTCTATTCCTCTATCTTCTCTTCCCTTCTTTCTTAGATATATTTTACTATGAGTCTCTCCTCTATAACCTTCATCATGTACTTGACTATGTGTGTATAGATATATACCCACTAAAACCCTCATTGTGCGAGTCTGCGGAGAGGGGCGGCATACAAATCTAAGTAATAAATAAATAAAATAATAAATTGGACTAACTAACTAACTAACTAACTAACTAACTAAATAAATAAATAAATAATGAATGAATGAATAAATATCTCCTATCCCTTCCTTCTATTCCTCTATCTCTTCTTCTATTCTTTCATTGATCTGTTCTATTCCTCTATCTTCTCTTCTCTTCTTTCTTAGATATATTTTACTATGAGTATCTCCTCTATAACCTCCATCATGTATTTTACTATGGGTATATATACATATATATATACCCACTAAAACTCTCATTGTGTATTGGACAAAATAAATAAATAAAATAAATAAATAAATTACAACTCGACTGACCTCTCTTGGAAGAATGGCTTCGGCGAGGTCGGCTCGACTTGCTACGGCTCTTGCTTTTTCTGCGCGAGGAATGGGTTGAATCAAAACCCCTGCACGTCCTCCCAGTGCCGTCCCACTCCTACCAATTCACCCGCTGGACATCGAGCCAAGGGTGTGGACGGTACCCTCACACCCATCCTCGCGTCATTGAGGAACAAAAACAGGTTTTGCTGCTCATTTGTGGCTTTAGATAGAGAAGACTCCGGACGAGGGGTTGGCCGAAATAGGGAATCCTTGGGAAACCCCCCCGATCCACAGCTGAGCTTAGAACAACATCTCTCAGCTGTGGCGAGGGGGGCGTTTGCCCAGGTTCGCCTCGTGCGGAAATTGCGGCCCTATTTGGACCGAGAGTCTGTTTCTCACAGTCACTCAGGCTCTTTTGGGAAAGGACACTGCAAAGCCTCCATCCCCTCCCCACTCCTCTGAAAGTTTCTGTGAGGTACCTTGGACCCCCTGCTCCATGGGCCACCTCCTCCATCTCTTTCGGAGAGTCTCTGGCCTCGTATCGGCTGGCGTGTGAGGGCACCTTGGGGTTCTCCTTCTCCCTTTCCTGGGGGCTCTTCCAGAGGTCCTCCGTGGAGCTATGCACCTCCAGCGGGAAAGGGTCCAGCCTCTCTTGGATGGCCACCAAGGTTGGCGTGGGGCTGGTGGCGATGCTGGGATGGTCCAGGAAGTCAATGGTGTTGCCGGGACTCTCAAGGATCTCCTCCTGCAGGGTGCTCAGAACCTCCGCGATGGATATCTCTCTCTCCTCCGAGGCCTGCGTGGCCGAACTCTGTGGGGGGCAGAAGAGAAGCGATGTGGGGTGGGGTAGGGCAGTGATGGCGAACCTATGGAATAGGTGCCACAGGTGGGGATGCGAGGCATTGCCCTATAGGAGCTCCACTGCGCAGGCTGATTTTTGACCTTGGGGAAGGCCGTTTCGCCCTCTGGAGGCTTCTCCTGAAGCCCATGAGGGTGAAAAATATTGTAACGCTCTCTACATGGGGCGACCTTTGAAACTTGGGCGTCCTCCTCGATCCACAGCTCACATTAGAGAACCATCTTTCAGCTGTGGCCAGGGGGGCGTTCGCCCAGGTTCGCCTGGTGCACCAGTTGCGGCCCTATTTGGACCGGGAGTCACTGCTCACAGTCACTCATGCCCTCATCACCTCGAGGTTCGACTACTGTAACACACTCTACATGGGGCGACCTTTGAAAAGTGTTCGGAAACTTCAGATCGTGCAGAATGCAGCTGTGAGAGCAGTCATGGGCTTCTCTAAATACGCCCATGTCACACCAACACTCCGCAGTCTGCATTGGTTGCCGATCGGTTTCCGGTCACCATTCAAAGTGTTGGTTATGACCTATAAAGCCCTTCATGGCATCGGACCAGAATATCTCCGGGACCGCCTTCTGCCGCACGAATCCCAGCGACCAGTTAGGTCCCACAGAGTTGGCCTTCTCCGGGTCCCGTCGACGAAACAATGTCGGTTGGCGGGCCCCAGGGGAAGAGCCTTCTCTGTGGCGGCCCCGACTCTCTGGAACCAGCTCCCCCCAGAGATTAGAACTGCCCCTACCCTCCTTGCCTTTCGTAAACTCCTCAAAACCCACCTTTGTCGTCAGGCATGGGGGAATTGATCTCCCCCGGGCCTATATAATTTATGTATGGTATGTTTGTAGGTATCTCTGCTTAAAAATGGGGTTTTTTAACTACTTTAAATTTTAAATTTTAAATCATTAGATTTGTCATGAACCGTTTTATTGTGTTGTGAGCCGCCCCGAGTCTACGGAAAGACGTGGTAGATAAATCCACAGTAACTGAATTTATTTATTTATTAGGTTATAAATAAATAAATTCAGTTACTGTGGATTTATCTACCACGTCTGCTGGAACAAACTTCCAGCAGACGTGGTAGATAAATCCACAGTAACTGAATTTAAACATGCCTGGGATAACACACAGATCCATCCTAAGATACAATACAGGAAATAGTATAAGGGCAGACGAGATGGACCAGGAGGTCTTTTTCTGACGTCAGCCTTCTATGTTTCTAACATGAGAAAATATTATTTCACTGAAAGAGTAGTAGATGCTTGGAACAAACTTCCATGCCTGGGATAAACATATATCAATCCTAAGATAAAATACAGAAAATAGTAGAAGGGCAGACGAGATGGACCAGGAGGTCTTTTTCTGCCGTCAGACTTCTAGATTTCTAACATGAGAAAATATTATTTCACTGAAAGAGCAGTAGATGCTTGGAACAAACTTCCATGCCTGGGATAAACATAGATCCACCCTAAGATAAAATACAGAAAATAGTATAAGGGCAGACTAGATGGACCATGAGGTCTTTTTCTGCCGTCAGACTTCTATGTTTCTATGTTTCTAAATAAATAAATAAAAATGGCCCAACAGGCAAACCGGAAGTTCCGAAAAACAGACTCCCAGTTTTGCCTGTTGTGTTGTTTTTGGCACTCCGGAGGCTTCACGGAAGTGTCCTGAAAGCCCGGAGTGCCAAACAGAGCACCACGGGCAAACCGGAAGTCCCTTTTCCCAATCCTCCAGTTTGCCCGTTTGGCTGGTTTTTTTCACCGATCCAGGCTTCAGTGAGGCCGGTGTCCATTCTTAAGAGGCAACACAGGTGGGGTGCGTATGCATTGTGGGATGAAAGGGAATAGATGCGGGCACATGCCCACTTGGTAGTACAGTGATACCTCGTCTTACGAACTTAACTGGTTCCGGGACGAGGGTTCGTAAGGTGAAAAGTTTGTAAGACGAAACAACGTTTCCCATAGGAATCAATGGAAAAGCGATGGATGCGCGCAAGGCCCAAAACTCACCCCTTTTGCCAGCCGAAGCCCCCGTTTTTGCCCTGCTGGGATTCCCCTGAGGCTCCCCTCCATGGGAAACCCCACCTCCGGACTTCCGTGTTTTTGTGATGCTGCAGGGAAATCCCAGCAGCGCAAAAACGGGCGCTTCGCTGGCAACGGAAGTCCGGAGGTGGGGTTTCCCAGCGAGGGGAGCCTCAGTGGAATCCCAGCACCACAAAAACACCGAAGTTCTCGAAACCCCACCTCCGGACTCCCGTGTTTTTGTGGTGCTGTGATTTCACTGAGGCTCCCCTCGCTGGGAAACCCCACCTCCGGACTTCCGTTGCCAGAGAAGCGCCCGTATTTGTGCTGCTGGGATTCCCCTGCAGCATCGCAAAAACACAGAAGTCCGCAGGTGGGGTTTCCCATGGAGGGGAGCCTCAGGGGAATCCCAGCAGCGCAAAAAACGGGTGCTTCGCTGGCAACGGAAGTCCGGAGGTGAGGTTTCCCAGCGAGGGGAACCTCAGTGGAATCTCAGCAGCACAAAAACACCGAAGTCCTCGAAACCCCACCTCCGGACTCCCGTGTTTTTGTGGTGCTGTGATTTCACTGAGGCTCCCCTCGCTGGGAAACCCCACCTCCGGACTTCTGTTGCCAGAGAAGCGCCCGTTTTTGCGATCCTGGGATTCCCCTGCAGCATCGCAAAAACACAGAAGTCTGGAGGTGGGGTTTCCCATGGAGGGGAGCCTCAGGGGAATCCCAGCAGCGCAAAAACGGGCGCTTCGCTGGCAACGGAAGTCCGGAGGCAGGGGGGGGCATCCCAGTGGCGGCGTCTTGGGTTTGTAAGGTGAAAATAGTTTGAAAGAAGAGGTAAAAAAATCTTAAACCCCGGGTTTGTCTCTCGAAAACTTTGTATGACGAGGGGTTCGTAAGACGAGGTATCACTGTAAAAGCACACACAGCCTTTTGTCATGTGGGCCAAAAACCCTATCACCATCACTGGGGTGGTGGGTGCCCTCCAGATCTCCCCAACCGCCCCCACCCACCCACGACCAGCGTGCCCACTCACGGCGGTAGCTTGGGGGGCCAAATCCCCAGACTTCCACGGGTCATGGCGCCACTTATCCTGGTGAATGTCCGAGCGGGGCCGAAGGAGATGGACCACCTTGACCCACAAGTCAAAGTTGTCCTTCTGGTTGTCCGCCGGCGGGCAAAGCTGGAGGTAGAAGGTCCGGCCGGTCACCAACTTGAATCGCAGCTGTTTCTTCTCTTGGTCATGGATGGTGATCTTGACGAAGCACAAGGGGAGGAGCCTGAGAGGGGAGGAAGGGAGGGGAGACGGTGGGGAGGGGCACGCAGCTGGATCACGCAGTGGGGCTACCCCGCCCTCCATCCTGTTTATCTCAGGCTATTGCAATGCGCTCTACATGGGGCTACCCTTGAAGATGGTCCAAAATGAAGCCGCACGATATAACAGCTTTGCTCCGCAACCTGCATTGGTATCTATTAGTCTCCGGGCACAATTCAAGGTGTTGGCTATTACCTATAAAGCCCTAGATGGCTCAGGGCCAGACTATTTATGGGACCATCTCTTGCCACATTATTATTATTAGATTTATTGGATTTATATGATTGGATTAGATTTATTGGATTTATATGCCGCCCCTCTCCGCATTATTATTATTATTATTATTATTATTATTATTATTATTATTATTATTATTATTATGTCAATACAACACAGCAAACGAGATCACTATGTGCTGGATTTCGTATTTCATCACCAGTCGGGCGCTTCCCAAGCACCTAGGACTGCGTTATTATTATTATTATTATTATTATTATTATTATTATTATTATTATTATTATATGGCAACTTGAAGATATTTCTTTATTTATTTGTTTGTTTGTTTGTTTGTTTGTCTGTCTGTCTATTTATTTACTTACTTACTTACTTACTTACCTACTTATCTACCTACCTATTTATCTATCTATCTATCTATCTATCTATCTATCTATCTATCTATCTATCTTTCTATCTATCTATCTATCTATCTATCTATCTATCTATCTATCTATCTTCTATCTTCTATCTTTATCTATTTATCCTATCTATCTACCTACCTACCTACCTACCTACCTATCTTCAATCTTTATCTATTTATCCTATCTATCTATCTATCTATCTATCTATCTATCTATCTATCTATCTATCTATCTATCTATCTTCTATCTTTATCTATTTATCCTATCTATCTATCTATCTATCTATCTATCTATCTATCTATCTATCTATCTATCTATCTATCTATCTATCTATCTATCTATCTTCTATCTTCTATCTTTATCTATTTATCCTATCTATCTACCTACCTACCTACCTACCTACCTATCTATCTTCAATCTTTATCTATTTATCCTATCTATCTATCTATCTATCTATCTATCTATCTATCTATCTATCTATCTTCTATCTTTATCTATTTATCCTATCTATCTATCTATCTATCTATCTATCTATCTATCTATCATCTATCTGTCTATCTATCTATCTATCTATCTATCTATCATCTATCTATCTATCTATCTATCTATCTATCTATCTTCTATCTTTATCTATTTATCCTATCTATCTATCTATCTATCTATCTATCTTCTATCTTCTATCTTTATCTATTTATCCTATCTATCTATCTACCTACCTACCTACCTACCTACCTATCTATCTTCAATCTTTATCTATTTATCCTATCTATCTATCTATCTATCTATCTATCTATCTATCTATCTATCTATCTTCTATCTTTATCTATTTATCCTATCTATCTATCTATCTATCTATCTATCTATCTATCTATCTATCTATCTATCTATCTTCTATCTTCTATCTTTATCTATTTATCCTATCTATCTACCTACCTACCTACCTACCTATCTATCTTCAATCTTTATCTATTTATCCTATCTATCTATCTATCTATCTATCTATCTATCTTCTATCTTTATCTATTTATCCTATCTATCTATCTATCTATCTATCTATCTATCTATCTATCTATCTATCTATCTATCTATCTATCATCTATCTATCTATCTATCTATCTTCTATCTTTATCTATTTATCCTATCTATCTATCTATCTATCTATCTATCTATCTATCTATCTATCTATCTATCTATCTATCTTCTATCTTTATCTATTTATCCTATCTATCTATCTATCTATCTATCTATCTATCTATCTATCTATCTATCTATCTTCTATCTTTATCTATTTATCCTATCTATCTATCTATCTATCTATCTATCTATCTATCTATCTATCTTCTATCTTTATCTATTTATCCTATCTATCTATCTATCTATCTTCTATCTTTATCTATTTATCCTATCTATCTATCTATCTATCTATCTATCTATCTATCTATCTATCTATCTATCTATCTATCTTCTATCTTTATCTATTTATCCTATCTATCTATCTATCTATCTATCTATCTATCTATCTATCTATCTATCTATCTATCTCTATCTATTATCTATCTATCTATCTATCTATCTATCTATCTATCTATCTATCTATCTATCTATCTATCTATCTATCTATCTATTGGATTTGTATGCTGCCCCTCTCCGTGGACTTCAACTCCCAGAATTCCCCAGCCAGCAGTTGAATGATTGATGTATTTAAACAATTGGATGTCGCTGGCACTTTACATTGTACTGTGACTGGTGAGAAAAATAAAAAGAAATTGGTGGGGAAAAAAACCCCTCTACTTAAAGTTTGTTGAAGGTTTATTACCTAAATCAGTGTTTCCCAACCTTGGAAACTTGAAGATATTTGGACCTCAACTCCCAGAATTCCCCAGCTGGCGAGTTGAAGTCCAAATATCTTCAAGTGGCCACGGTTGGGAAACACTGACCTAGACATTCTCCCACGGAGGGAAGAGGCGGCGGTCAGCGAGAAACTGTTACCTGGTGAGCTCAAACCTCGGGTTCCGAGCCCGGGGGCGATGTCGTTGCTGCAGGCTGGGTGGCAGCTGTTGAGGTAGGAGGACTGGACGGGCCAAGAGAAGCACGTCGGGCACCGGGAGACCCGGGCTGGTGGCCGCAATGGCCACTCGGACCTGCTGCACCTGGTTGTGCACGTCGAGGATACCGCCTTGTTTGCTGACCTGAAAGACACGACGGAGGGCGGCCCGGTAGCCTGTTAACCCGCGAGCCATGTGGAAAACCCTTCCCTTCCTGAGTCCAGTCAACGAAGCAGTGGACGTGATGTGCCGGTGCCCGGAGGCTGTTGGGACCTGGACGGGTGTCAACAGGCTCAAACTCAACCCGGATAAGATGGAGGGTCTTACCTCCCAAGGACAATTCCATCTGTCCGTCCATCACCCTGGAGCGGGGGAATTATTGACTTCCGCAACTTGGCCGTCCTCCTCGATCCACAGCTCACATTAGAGAAACATCTTTCAGCTGTGGCCAGGGGGGCGTTTGCCCAGGTTCGCCTGGTGCACCGGTTGCGGCCCTACTTGGACCGGGACTCAATGCTCACGGTCACTCACGCCCTCATCACCACTACTGTAACGCTCTCTACATGGGGCGACCTTTGAAGGGTGTTTGGAAACTTCAGATCGTGCAGAACGCAGCTGCGAGAGCAATCATGGGTCTTCCCTAGATACACCCATGTCACACCAACACTCCGCAGTCTGCATTGGTTGCCAATCAGTTTCCGGTCACTATTCAAAGTGTTGGTCATCACTTATAAAGCCCTTCATGGCACCAGACCAGAGTATCTACGAGACCGCCTTCTGCCGCACGAATCCCAGCGACCGGTTAGGTCCCACAGAGTTGGTCTCCTCCGGGTCCCGTCGACTAAACAATGTCGTTTGGTGGGACCCAGGGGAAGAGCCTTCTCTGTGGCGGCTCCGACCCTCTGGAATCAGCTCCCTCCAGAGATCAGGACTGCCCCCACCCTCCTTGCCTTTCGTAAACGCCTTCAAACCCACCTCTGCCGTCAAGCGTGGGGGAACTGAGACATCTCCCCCTGCCTATGTAGTTTTTTGTGTATGATATGACTGTATGTATGTTTTTATTCATTTATTTTATTTATTTATTGGATTTGTATGCCACCCCTCTCCGTAGACTCGGGGCGGCTAACAACAGTAATAAAAACATCGTGCAAATATATATATTGGGGTTTCTTGTTTGTTAGACTTTTGAAATGTATTATTGTTATTTTAGAGTCTAACTATTAGATTTGTCATTACAGTATATACTGTTTTTATCATTGCTGTAAGCCGCCCCGAGTCTACGGAGAGGGGCGGCATACAAATCTAATAAATAATAATAATAATAATAATAATAATAATAATAATAATAATAATAACTCTACAAAGCTGTGCTTCTCAAATATTTTCTATTTTTTTTTAATTTTATTGATTTTGTCCAGTACACAATGAGGGTTTTAGTGTGGGTATACCCATAGTAAAACTGATGTACGGACGGCCTGTGTGGCTGCCGGAGGAGTCAGAGAGAGAGACAGAGGAGGAGGAGGAGGAGGAGGGAGAATCTGGGTGTGAGGAGCCTACAGAAGCTATAGATCCCCCAACTGGGGCTTTGCCAGGGTTTGAGGACGAGGAAGTGCCCCTGTACTAAATGCTCGGGTGAGAAGGGTGAGACGGTGACAGGAGCAGTTGAGAAGGATCAGAAAGAGGAAGTGAGCACAGGTGTAGCATAGCCAGCACTCCCCAAGAGTATATAGTCCTAAATCCTTTGGGATGATGATGATGATTATTATTATTATTATTATTATTATTATTATTATTATTATTATTATTTATTGGATTTGTATGCCGCCCCTCTCCGTAGACTCGGGGCGGATAACAACAATGATAAAAACAGCATGTGACAATCCAATACTAAAACAACTAAAAAACCCTTATTTATAAAAACCAAACATACACACAAACATACCATGCAAGACTTGTAACGGCCTAGGGGGAAGGAATAGCTCAACTCCCCCATGCCTGGCGGTATAAATGACTCTTGAGTAGTTTACGAAAGACAGGGAGGGCGGGGGCAGTTCTAATCTCTGGCAGGGGGGAGTTGGTCCCAGAGGGCCGGGGCCGCCACAGAGAAGGCTCTTCCCCCGGGGCCCGCCAAACGAACATTGTTTAGTCGACGGGACCCGGAGAAGGCCAAACTCTGTGGGGACCTTATCGGTCGCTGGGATCCGTGCGGATTGGGTGTCGTAAAAGTCAAATAAATAAATAAATAAATAAATAAATAAATAAATAAATAAATAAATAAATAAATAAATAAATAAATAAATAAATAAATAAATAAATAAATACGAGGGGAGGTGTTTTGGAGGGTGCTCTTTGCAAGAAGTCAACGTCCCTGCCTCTGGAGGAGGAAAGCCTGCAAGGAGTGTTTTACTAACAAGCCTGGATTCATTGTTGGACATTTTTAAGGTTAATCGTGTGAGTAGACTTCTGGCTCGGAAACGCGTGTGCCGTTATCTTATCAATTTGGCCTCACGTCCGGCTTTCGGCAAGGAAAAAGACATTGCTTGAGTTTGTGTTTGTGAAGCAACACATGCTTATTAAAAAGAACCCTTGTTTTATTTCGAAACCCATGTGTATGCGTTTGAGCCTTCATTTGGGGCTAAGTACTGGCCGGCAAGACAAAACAGCTACTAGTTTGGGCGATCCAGTCCGAACCGGGAGGAACCCACCGCTGACTGTCTCTTTTTTTAAAAAAATCCTCCACAACTTCTGGTGGCAAGCAGTCCCACTCGTTAATTGTCCTCATTGTCAGGAAATTATTATTATTATTATTATTATTATTATTATTATTATTATTATTATTTATTAGATTTGTATACCGCCCCTTTCCGTGGACTCGGGGCGGCTCACAACACAATAAAACAATTCATAACAAATCTAATAATATACAATTTAAAATTTAAAATAGTTAAAAACCCCATTTTTAAGCAGACATACCTACAAACATACCATACATAAATTATATAGGCCCAGGGGAAATATCTCGGTTCCCCCATGACTGACAACAAAGGTGGGTTTTGAGGAGTTTACGAAAGGCAAGGAGGGTAGGGGCAGTTCTAATCTCTGGGGGGAGCTGGTTCCAGAGAGTCGGGGCCGCCACAGAGAAGGCTCTTCCCCTGGGGCCCGCCAACCGACATTGTTGAGTCAACGGGACCCGGAGAAGGCCAACTCTGTGGGACCTCACCGGTCAGTGGGATTCGTGCGGCAGAAGGCGGTCCCGGAGATATTCTGGTCAGATGCCATGAAGGGCTTTATAGGTCATTGAATTGTGACCGGAAACTGACCGGCAACCAATGCAGACTGCGGAGTGTTGGTGTGACATGGGCATATTTGGGGAAGCCCATGACTGCTCTCGCAGCTGCATTCTGCACGATCTGGAGTTTCCGAACACTCTTCAAAGGTCGCCCCATGTAGAGAGCGTTGCAGTAGTCGAGCCTCGAGGTGATGAGGGCATGAGTGACCGTGAGCAGTGACTCCCGGTCCAAAAATTCCTCCTTAGTTCTAGGTTGCTCCTCTGCTGGGATTAGTTTCCGTCCTTTGCTTCTCATCTTGCCCTCTGACTCTTTGGCTACTACTACTACAACCACTTCTTTGGGGCAGCCCCTTAGACATTGGAACACTGCAATAGTTGTAAGTGGGAGGACTGGTCACATCTTTCTGTACACTGGCCTAACTTTGGACGTCTGCTAAACAAACGTCCCCACGTCTTACCTGGACGAAGTCGCTCTCGAACATGGCAGCGCACTTCAAGAGGTTGTACTCGCCCAGGCGCAACTGGCGCTGCAGAGGTCCCATGTTGGTGTTGAAGAGGCCTCGGCTGTTGGTGGGGTTCCTGGGGGCCTTGGGGGCTTCCACCACCTTGGTTCCTTCCAGGCCTGCCTGGGAAGAGCGGGCAGTGATTGGAAGGGGTGCAGGCCTAGCGCAAGAACGGCGTAGGACAGTCCATCCGGGGTCTGGTTCTTGCGCACGATTGACAGACTCTTGCCGGACTAAATAGTGACAGCATTGTAGGCTTAGATTACCCTGCCTGCTACTACAGTTTACAACATCAAAGCAATAGCATTGTAGGCAATGTTCCCTCTAAGGCGCACGGCTGCGCGGCCGCGCATCCCAAAACAACTTCCCGTGCAGCCTTTTTTAAGGCTGTGCAACGGGAGGCGCCGGCAGCCCCTGTCCGCCGTGGATGTGCCGGTACTGGTGCCGAGCCTCCCTGCCCCCTGCCCCAGGTGCCTTCGGCCCCCTCGCGCCCCTGGCCTCCCGCCGCTGCCCACCTGATCCTCCCCTCTCTCCAGCTTTCTCCTCCTCCACCTCCTGCCTTGGGGCATGGCTCCTCCCGCAGCGGTGGCGGCTGCGAGGTAGAAAGAAAGAGAGAGGGAGAGAGAAAGAGAGAAAAAATGAGAGAAAGAAAGATAGCAAGAGAGAGAGAAAGAGAGAGAGAGAGCAACAGACAGAGCGAGGTAGAAAGAAAGAGAGAGGGAGAGAGAAAGAGAGAGAAAAAGATAGCAAGAGAGATAGCAAGAGAGAGAGAGAGCAACAGAGCCAGATAGAAAGAAAGAGGGAGAAAGTGAGAAAAAGAGAGAGAGCAACAGACAGAGCGAGGTAGAAAGAAAGAGAGAGGGAGAGAGAAAAAATGAGAGAAAGAAAGATAGCAAGAGAGAGAGAAAGAGAAAGAGAGAGAGCAACAGACAGAGTGAGGTAGAAAGAAAGAGAGAGGGAGAGAGAAAGAGAGAGAAAAAGATAGCAAGAGAGATAGCAAGAGAGAGAGAGAGCAACAGAGCCAGATAGAAAGAAAGAGGGAGAAAGTGAGAAAAAGAGAGAGAGCAACAGACAGAGCGAGGTAGAAAGAAAGAGAGAGGGAGAGGGAAAGAGAGAAAAAATGAGAGAAAGAAAGATAGCAAGAGAGAGAGAAAGAGAGAGAGAGAGCGCAACAGACAGAGTGAGGTAGAAAGAAAGAGAGAGGGAGAGAGAAAGAGAGAGAAAAAGATAGCAAGAGAGATAGCAAGAGAGAGAGAGAGCAACAGAGCCAGATAGAAAGAAAGAGGGAGAAAGTGAGAAAAAGAGAGAGAGCAACAGACAGAGCGAGGTAGAAAGAAAGAGAGAGGGAGAGAGAAAGAGAGAGAAAATGAGAGAAAGAAAGATAGCAAGAGAGAGAGAGAGAGAGCAACAGACAGAGCGAGGTAGAAAGAAAGAGGGAGAGAGAAAGAGAGAGAAAAAGATAGCAAGAGAGATAGCAAGAGAGAGAGCGAGTAACAGAGCCAGATAGAAAGAAAGAGGTAGAAAGTGAGAAAAAGAGAGAGAGCAACAGAGCGAGGTAGAAAGAAAGAGAGAGGGAGAGAGAAAGAGAAAAAAAATGAGAGAAAGAAAGATAGCAAGAGAGAGAGAAAGAGAGAGAGAGAGAGAGAGCAACAGACAGAGCGAGGTAGAAAGAAAGAGGGAGAGAGAAAGAGAGAGAAAAAGATAGCAAGAGAGATAGCAAGAGAGAGAGAGAGCAACAGAGCCAGATAGAAAGAAAGAGGGAGAAAGTGAGAAAAAGAGAGAGAGCAACAGACAGAGCGAGGTAGAAAGAAAGAGAGAGGGAGAGAGAAAGAGAGAAAAAATGAGAGAAAGAAAGATAGCAAGAGAGAGAGAAAGAGAGAGAGAGAGCAACAGACAGAGCGAGGTAGAAAGAAAGAGGGAGAAAGAGAGAGAAAAAGATAGCAAGAGAGATAGCAAGAGAGAGAGAGAGCAACAGAGCCAGATAGAAAGAAAGAGGGAGAAAGTGAGAAAAAGAGAGAGAGCAACAGACAGAGCGAGGTAGAAAGAAAGAGAGAGGGAGAGAGAAAGAGAAAAAAACGAGAGAAAGAAAGATAGCAAGAGAGAGAGAAAGAGAGAGAGAGAGAGCAACAGACAGAGCGAGGTAGAAAGAAAGAGGGAGAGAGAAAGAGAGAGAAAAAGATAGCAAGAGAGATAGCAAGAGAGAGAGAGAGCAACAGAGCCAGATAGAAAGAAAGAGGGAGAAAGTGAGAAAAAGAGAGAGAGCAACAGACAGAGCGAGGTAGAAAGAAAGAGAGAGGGAGAGAGAAAGAGAGAAAAAATGAGAGAAAGAAAGATAGCAAGAGAGAGAGAAAGAGAGAGAGAGAGCAACAGACAGAGCGAGGTAGAAAGAAAGAGAGGGAGAGAGAAAGAGAGAGAGAGATATAATGAAAGAGAAAGAAAGCAAGAGAGAGAGAAAGAGAGAGAGCAACAGACAGAGCGAGATAGAAAGAGGGAGAGGGAGAAAAAGAGAGAGAGAGCAAGAGGGGAGAGAGAGAGAAAGAAAGAAAGAGGAGAGGAAGGGAAAGAGAGAGTCAGAGAGAGAAAGAGAGAGATGGTTTTGTTTTATTATTAATTTCTTTTAATTAAAAAAGGGAATTTTTTCCCTATCTATCTATCTATCTATCTATCTATCTATCTATCTATCTATCTATCTATCTATCTATCTAATCTATTATCTATCTATCTATCTATCTATCTAATCTATTATCTATCTATCTATCTATCTATTATCTATCTATCTATTATCTATCAATCTATCTATCTATCAATCTTTCTATCTATCTATCTATCAATCTATCTATCTATCTATCTATCTATCTATCTATCTATCTATCTAATCTATTATCTATCTATCTATCTATCTATCTATTATCTATCTATCTATTATCTATCTATCTATCTATCTATTATCTATCTATCTATCTATCTATCTATCTATCTATCTATCTAATCTATTATCTATCTATCTATCTATCTATTATCTATCTATCTATTATCTATCAATCTATCTATCTATCAATCTTTCTATCTATCTATCTATCTATCTATCTATCTATTATCTATCTATCTATTATCTATCAATCAATCAATCAATCAATCTATCTATCAATCTTTCTATCTATCTATCTATCTATCTATCTAATCTATTATCTATCTATCTATCTATCTATCTATCTATCTATCTATTATCTATCTATCTATTATCTATCAATCTATCTATCTATCCTTCTATCTCTCTCTCTCTCTCTCTCTAATCTATCTATCTATCTATCTATCTATCTATCTATCTATCTATCTATCTATATCTATCTACCTACCTACCTACCTACCTACCTCTATCTATCTTTCTATCTATCTATCTATCTATCTATCTATCTATCTATCTATCTATCTATCTATCTAATCTATCTATCTATCTATCTATCTATCTATCTATCTATCTATCTATCTAATCTATCTACCTTTCTTTCTATCTATCTATGCTGCTCAGACACTATACTTTTCCGCAACACCAAAAGAAGAGAAAAATTAGAGGGAACATTGATTGTAGCCATAGATTATCCTGCCCCCCTACTAAAGTTTTACAACATCAAAGCCCGCAAGAATCTCTGGATCCTCATTTCACTGACCTTGGCAGGGAAGCATGGGGACCCGGAGTCCTTGCGATGCCTTGTGGCTTGGACGCCCCAGATCTCCAAGCATGGATGTGGGCATGGATGAAGCCGGACAGGGATGACCTCTCCAACCTTCCCTAAGAGGGCATCTTGAGCCATGGTGGTGCAGCGGTTAGATTGCAGGTGGGTTTTAAGGAGCTTACGAAAGGCAAGGAGGGCGGGGGCAATTCTGACCTCTGGGGGGAGCTGGTTCCAGAGGGTCGGGGCCACCACAGAGAAGGCTCTTCCCCTAGGTCCCGCCAAACGACATTGGGTGGGTGTCAAGAGGCTCAAACTCAACCCAGACAAGACGGAGTGGCTGTGGGTTCTGCCTCCCAAGGACAATTCCATCTGTCCGTCCATTACCGGGGGGGGGGAATTACTGACCCCCACAGAGAGGGTCCGCAACTTGGACGTCCTCCTCGATCCACAGCTCACATTAGAGAACCATCTTTCAGCTGTGGCCAGGGGGGCGTTCGCCCACGTTCGCCTGGTGCACCAGTTGCAGCCCTATCTGGACCGGGGGTCACTGCTCACGGTCACTCCTGCCCTCATCCCCTCGAGGCTCGACTACTGCAACGCTCTCTACATGGGGCGACCTTTGAAGAGTGTTCGGAAACTTCAGATCGTGCAGAATGCGGCTGCGAGAGCAATCATGGGCTTCCCCAAATATGCCCATGTCACACCAACACTCCGCAGTCTGCATTGGTTGCCGGTCAGTTTCCGGTCACCATTCAATGACCTATAAAGCCCTTCTTGGCACCGGACCAGAATATCTCCGGGACCGCCTCCTGCCGCACGAATCCCAGCGACCAGTTAGGTCCCACAGAGTTGGCCTTCTCCGGGTCCCGTCGACTAAACAATGTCGTCTGGCGGGACCCAGGGGAAGAGCCTTCTCTGTGGCGGCCCCGACCCTCTGGAATCAACTCCCCCCAGAGATCAGAACTGCCCCCACTCTCCTTGTCGTTTGCAAACTACTTCAGACCCACCTGTATCGCCCATGTAGAGAGCGTTACAGTAGTCCAGCCTCGAGGTGATGAGGGCATGAGTGACCGTGAGCATTGAGTCCCGGTCCAAGTAGGGCCGCAACTGGTGCACCAGGCGAACCTGGGCAAACGCCCCCCTTGCCACAGCTGAAAGATGGTTCTCTAATGTGAGCTGTGGATCGAGGAGGACGCCCAAGTTGTGGACCCTCTCTGAGGGCGTCAGTAATCCACCCCCCAGGGTTATGGATGGACAGATGGAATTGTCCCTTGCTACCTTGCTGTCAATTCATGCCGAGACGTGTCACTTCCCCTCTCCCTGTCTTCCTCCAAGCTGCCCAAGGGCAGTGCGCCACTGAAAAACCCTTTGGACAAGCTGTAGAGTTGCTGTGAGGGTCCCAGCCCCTGCCCCAGTGGTCTGGGACTTTGTCTCTCTCCCCCCGCGCGCCGCCCCCTCGCATCCTGGGCAGCTGGCGTGCCCTCTCCTGCCAACCACTGTTCCCTTTAAGCTGCGCGGCTGCGCGGGCGCGCACAGAAAAATACCGCCCCCGTCCCCGCACTGCCAACCTCCTCAAGAGAACCCTGACGTCCCTCGCCCGCCCCGGCGAAGGCTGACCTGGCGTCTTTTGTGGGCCTGCCTGCTTGACCCGCGCCATTGTGCTCCCCTTGGCCATGGCTGGTGGGGCTTCTATGGCCGGGCCCTGATGTCACCTTCTCGCCTCTGTGACCTCTGCCTCCATTGCCAAGGAGACCCCCCTCACCAACCCCACCCCGCGGAACCCAGGCGCAAAGGGCTGGAGAGCTGGGTGAGAGGAGGTTGCTGACCCATCGGGGAGAAATGTTGGGGGTTAGGGGATGACACCACAGAGTCCGGTAATGAGTTCCACGCTTCGACAACCCTATTACTAAAGTCATATTTTTTCAAGTCAAGTTTGGAGCGGTTAATATTAAGCTTGAATCTGTTCTGTGCTCTTGTGTTGTTGCGGTTGAAGCTGAAGTAGCCGTTGACAGGCAGGACATTGCAGCATAAGATCTTATTTTATTTATTTATTTATTCCTTTGTCCAACACACAATACCTATGGGAGAGAATAGACATGAAGTAATATATATATATAAAGATAATATGCAAAAATAGAGGAGGAGATATATATGAAAGGAAGAAAATATATATGATATATGAGATAAAGGAAAGAGAATTGGACAGGGGACGGAAGGCACACTGGGGCACTTATGCACGCCCCTTACTGGCCTCTTCGGAACCTGGAGAGGTCAATCGTGGAGAGTCTAAGGGAGAAGTGTTGGGGGTTTGGGGATGACACTATGGAGTCCGGTAATGAGTTCCACGCTTCGACAACTCGATTGTTCAAGTCGTATTTTTTACAGTCAGGTTTGGAGCGGTTCATATTAAGTTTGAATCTGTTGTGTGCTCTTGTGTTGTTGTGGTTGAAGCTGAAGTCGTCTTTGACAGGCAGGACATTGAAGCATATGATCTTGTGGGCAATACTTTTTAATAGGAAAGTGAACCCAAGAACAAGGGGCCACCATCTGAAGTGAGTTGGGGGGAAAGATCAGAAGCAACGTGAGAAAATATTATTTGACCGAAAGAGTAGTAGATGCTTGGAACAAACTTGAACCTATGATTACAACACAGGAGGGAAGTGATTTTATTAGGAAAGTGAACCCAAGAACAAGGGGACACAATCTGAAGTGAGTTGGGGGGAAAGATCAGAAGCAACATGAGAAAATATGATTTTGACTGAAAGAGTAGTAGATGCTTGGAACAAACTTCCAGGAGGCGTGGTAGATAAATCCACAGTCACTGAATTTAAACCTGCCTGGGATAAACATAGATCCATCCTAAGATAAAATACAGGAAATAGTGGAAGGGCAGACAAGATGGACCATGAGGTCTTTTCCTGCCGTCAGTCTTCTAGGTTTCTAACATGAGAAAATATTATTTCACTGAAAGAGTAGTAGATGCTTGGAACAAACTCCCATGCCTGGGATCAACATATATCCATCCTAAGATAAAAATACAGGAAATAGTATAAGGGCAGACGAGATGGACCATGAGGTCTTTTTCTGCCGTCAGTCTTCTCGGTTTCTCACATGAGAAAATATGATTTCACTGAAAGAGTCGTAGATGCTTGGAACAAACTCCCATGCCTGAGATAAACATAGATCCATCCTAAGATAAAAATACAGGAAATAGTATAAGGGCAGACTAGATGGACCAGGAGGTCTTTTTCTGCCGTCCGTCTTCTAGGTTTCTATGTTTCTCCGTCCGTCCTACCTCGCAGGGTGGTTGGTGTTGGGGTAAAATAAGAGAAAGTCGTGTCGGAAATGTTTGAATTATTTATAAAAATAATACAAGTGGGAGATAAATAAAAAAAATAAAAAAGAGCGTTACATCTTTTCATCCAGAGACCACATGTAGGGCCATCATTATTTTATTTTATTTTATTTTATTTTATTTTTATTTTATTTTATTATTATTTTATTTTATTTTATTTTATTTTATTTTATTTTATTTTATTTTATTTTATTTTATTTTATTTTATTTTATTTTATTATTTTATTTTATTTTATTATTATTTTATTTTATTTTATTTTATTTTATTTTATTATTTTATTTTATTTTATTTTATTATTTTATTTTATTTTTATTTTTTTTATATTTTTATATTTTTATATTTTTATTTTGTTTATTTATTTTTTGTTTGTTTTTTTATTCATTCATTCATTCATTCATTCATTCATTCATTCATTCATTCATTCATTCATTCATTCGTTGGATTTGTATGCCGCCCCGTAGACTCGGGGCGGCTAACAACAGTAATAAAAACAGTATATAAATAATCCAATATTAAAACAGTTAAAAAACCCTTATTACAAAACCAAACATACAGACAGACAGACAGACATACCATGCATAAAATTGAAAAATTGTAAAATGTCCTTGTATTTATTGAAGGCGGGGACATTTCCTAATTATTTAATATTTATGAATTTTGAAAAAGAGAACCCGCCCCGAAACATGGAGCCTGGGCGCCCCCTAGTGGTGAAAGCCAAACCAGAGGAAGGAGACTTTCTGAGTTTTGTAGAGTAATTAAACCAGGTTGGTTTTACTTGAATGTGAATGTTACGTCTAATATTAACTGAAGCCACAAAAGTCAGGTTTTATTAATATATGACATTTTTAAAATGGTAAGATTTTTGTGCATTCACGCAGCAGGCCGAAGGCTAAACTTTGGTTAACAAGCAATTTGTCATTTCCAAATCCCAGAGTTGTCCCCCACTGTGCCTGGACCTCTGGGCACCGAAGGTCCACATTTCTTCAAAGGTCCGAGGAGAAAGGCAAAAACATGTGATATATACTGTATATATATATGCCCTTACAAGGCAAAGGTTGCAGGTTCAAGTCCCAAACCTGAACTCAGAACAATCTTTTTTTTTAAATTATAATTATAATTATAATTATAATTATTCTACGAAAACAAATATATATGTAAATGTGCAGGTGTATGTGTGTGTATGTATGTGTGTATATATATATATTCTCTGCCTTACAAGGCAAAGGTTGCAGGTTCAAGTCCCAGTGGGTATGGCTAGCTGATGAGGCCAAAATAAGGCCGAAATAGATCTATCCTAGTCTCCCTTAATTTTCAAATTCAGCTTAAACATGTGACATATATATATATATATATATATATATATATATATATATATATATATATATATATATATATATATATATATATATGTGTGTGTGTGTGTTTTTCTTATGTCGGATCACCCTGGTATATTTAAGGAACGTCACAGCTCCTTTTTTGCCTCTAGGCCCAACCCACGACCACTTCAAGGCGGTTAATATATTTATAGCCGACAACTATATTCTGTAACAAAATAAATAAATAAAATAAATAAATATCTCCTCTACCTTCCTTCTATTCCTCTATCTCTTCTTCTATTCTTTCATTGATATGTTCTATTCCTCTATCTTCTCTTCTCTTCTTTCTTAGATATATTTTACTATGGGTATCTCCTCTATAACCTTCACCGTGTATTTTACTATGTGTATATAGATATATATACTCCCTAAAACCCTCATTGTGTATTGGACAAAATAAATAAATAAATAAAATAAATATCTCCTCTACCTTCCTTCTATTCCTCTATCTCTTCTTCTATTCTTTCATTGATCTGTTTTATTCCTCTATCTTCTCTTCTATCCTTTCATTGATATATCTTACTATGAGTCTCTCCTCTATAACCTTCACCGTGTATTTTACTATGGGTATAACCACTAAAACCCTCATTGTGTATTGGACAAAATAAATAAATAAAATAAATAAATATCTCCTCTACCTTCCTTCTATTCCTCTATCTCTTCTTCTATTCTTTCATTGATCTGTTCTATTCCTCTATCTTCTCTTCTCTTCTTTCTTAGATATATTTTACTATGAGTATCTCCTCTATAACCTTCACCATGTATTTTACTATGGGTATACCCACTAAAACCCTCATTGTGCATTGGACAAAATCAATCAATAAAAAATAAATAAACAATATGCTCTGGGTGCAGGGTTCTGGTTATACCCCCTACAAGGATCGAGGAGGGCGTCATCTGGCACCGAGGAGATTCCGGCACGGTTGCTAACATCCCAACAAGGAGGAGGCAGGTTCAACACCCATCGTGCCCAGTCTTGCCCAACTGGCCTGGCAGGAATTTTCCCAGCTGCCTGAAACGGTGATGACAGTTTTGACGAGCACGTCAAGAGGCGCCCCGCCTTTTTGCCCAAACACCGGGCGGCAAAGCAGCGATTTTTTGAGCCTGGTGAAAAGAAGACGTGGTTTCGAATTCTGCCAGGGAATCACCAGAAGAGCCCTTCACTCCTCCACCCAAAACAGAACCCCCTACGAAACTAGACTCACAATCCTGGGTCTTGAAAGCTTACAACTGCGACGCCTTAAACAAGATCTAAGCATTGCCCACAAGATCCTATGCTGTCTGTCAACGACTACTTCAGCTTCAACCACAACAACACAAGAGCACGCAACAGATTCAAACTTCATATGAACCGCTCCAAACTTGACTGTAAAAAATAGGACTTCAGTCACCGAGTTGTCGAAGCGTGGAACTCATTACCGGACTCCGTAGTGTCCTCCCCAAACCCCCAGCACTTGACCCTTAGATTATCTACGGTTGACCTCTCCAGATTCCTAAGAGGTCAGTAAGGGGCGAGTACAAGTGCACTAGACTAGAGTGCCTTCCGTCCCCTGTCCTATTGTCTCTCCTATGTCTCCTATACCTTTCTTCTATTCCTCTATCTCTTCTTCTATTCTTTCATTGATCTGTTCTATTCCTCTATCTTCTCTTCTTTCTTAGATATATTTTGCTATGAGTATCTCCTCTATAACCTTCATCATGTATTTTACTATGGGCATACCCACTAAAACCCTCATTGTGTATTGGACAAAATCAATCAATCAATCAATCAATCAATCAATCAATCAATCAATCAATCAATGCATAATCAAAAGTCCAAAGAAAGTCTAGAGTACCTTCCGTCCCCTGTCCTATTGTCTCTCCTATATCTCCTCTACCTTTCTTCTATTCCTCTATCTCTTCTTCTATTCTTTCATTGATCTGTTCTATTCCTCTATCTCTTCTTCTATTCTTTCATTGATCTGTTCCATTCCTCTATCTCTTCTTCTATTCTTTCATTGATCTGTTCTATTCCTCTATCTCTTCTTCTATTCTTTCATTGATCTGTTCTATTCCTCTATCTCTTCTTCTATTCTTTCATTGATCTGTTCTATTCCTCTATCTCTTCTTCTATTCTTTCATTGATCTGTTCTATTCCTCCATCTCTTCTTCTATTCTTTCATTGATCTGTTCTATTCCTCTATCTCTTCTTCTATTCTTTCATTGATATGTTTTATTCCTCTAATCTTCTCTTCTATTATTTCTTAGATATATTTTTTATTTATTTATTTATTTATTTTATTTTATTTATTTATTTATTTTTTATGTCAAACAATTACAGGGTGATAATTTGTACAAATAAAACCTTAGATAAGTAATGATTAAAAAGTAACCAAAGAAGACAACAGGACAGGGACAGTAGGCACAGTGGTCAGCTTATGCGCGCCCCTTACGGACCTCTTAGAAAGGAGGAGAGATCATACAGCCTGGGAGAAACCCCTCTCAGCAGTAGCGACGGCGAAAGAGACCTCGGAGTCTTGGTGGACAATCAACTAAACATGAGCCAACCATGTGCAGCCGCAGCGAAAAAAGCCAACACCATCCTAAGCTGCATCAACAGGGGGATACACACTCCAAGACCAGGGAAGTTTTAATACCACTCTACTACGCCCTGGTCAGACCAAACCTGTTCAGTTCTGGTCACCACACTTCAAAAGAGACGTTGAAACTCTGGAGAAGGTGCAGAAAAGAGCAACCGAAATGACCAGGGGTCTAGAAACCAAGACTTACCAAGAGAGACTGAGGGACCTGGGCATGGACAGCCTAGAGAAAAGGAGGGCCAGAGCGGACAGGATAGCCGTCTACAGGTATACGAGGGGTTGCCACAGAGAGGAAGGGGTCACTTTATTCTCCAGGGCACCAGAGGGCCGGACGAGGAACAACGGCTGGAAGCTGACCAAGGAGAGATTCAACATGGAGATAAGGAGCGGTCAGAACGATCAACCTACCAGCGGACGTTGTGAACTCCAACACTCTGGACATTTTTAAGAGAAGATTGAACTGTCCACTTGACCGGTGTGCTATATAGGGTTCCTGCTTGGGCAGGGGGTTGAACTCGATGGCCATCATGGTCCCGTTCAACTCTAACAATAAATAAAATAAATGAAATAAAATTGTAGACAGTCCAAGGTTAAAGGTTTTGGGGTTCGGAGTAGAAACCACAGAGTCCGGTAGTGCATTCCAGGCGTTGATGGCTGAAGTCGTATTTTTTGCGGTCAAGTTTGGAGCGGTTGACGTATAGTTCAATTCGATTTTGTGCTCGTGTGTTGTTGCGGTTGAAGGCGAAGTCGTCGTTAACAGCAGGTATATGGTTTTATGAACTATAATTCAGTCGGAACGGAGACGACGGAGTTGCAAGTGGTCTAAACCCAAGACCACAACACCTGTATTTTGGTTTGCCTTTCAAGGGGTCCAGAGCTGTGGGGCACCTGGTTTTCCTTCCAGCCCCCAGAGGGGGGTCTTGGGTTCCTGGTTCTTGGGGGTTTCTACTCCTCCGACCCGCTGCCTACACATCCCTCCTGCCCTTGGAAGCCTCACGGAACAGGAAACCCGGTGCGGTGTATTGACACAACTGTATTGTCACAGCTCCGAGGCGACGATGAAGAGGTGTTTGGCCAAGGAGGTTGCCATAACCACACAACAGAATCTACTGCTGTGTCGTTCCCCCCACCAAGTCTTGTTTCTCGCAGTCCCCCCCCCCTCCAGCCTGGGTAAAAATTTAGCCTGGCTTAGAGCTGGAAGGGGGGCAGGTGAAGGGGCTATATGTATTTTCTGTTGGATCCCCCTGATATATCTATCTCTATCTCTCTATCTCTCTATCTCTATCTCTACGTATATCTTTATCTATATATTTATACTGTATATCTATATCTATATATCTATCTATATATCTATATCTATCTACCGACCTACCTATCATATATATCTTTCATTGTCTGTCTGTCTGTCTGTCTATCTATTTATCTATCTATCTATCTATCTATCTATCTATCTATCTATCTATCTATCTATCTATCTATCTATCTATCTATCTCCATATCTATCTATCTATCTATCTATCTATCTATCTATCTATCTATCTATCTATCTATCTATCAATCATCCATCTCTCTCTAGCTATCATCTATCTATCTATCTATCTATCTATCTATCTATCTATCTATCTATCTATCTATCTATCTATATCTATCTCTATCTATCTATCTATCTATCTATCTATCTATCTATCTCCATATCTATCTATCTATCTATCTATCTATCTATCTATCTATCTATCTATCTATCTATCTATCTATCAATCATCCATCTCTCTCTAGCTATCATCTATCTATCTATCTATCTATCTATCTATCTATCTATCTATCTATCTATCTATCTATCTATCTATCTATCTATATCTATCTCTATCTATCTATCTATCTATCTATCTATCTATCTATCTATCTCCATATCTATCTATCTATCTATCTATCTATCTATCTATCTATCTATCTATCTATCTATCTATCTATCTATCTATCTATCATCCATCTCTCTCTCTAGCTATCATCTATCTATCTATCTATCTATCATCTATCTATCTATATCTATCTATCTCTCTATCTATCATCTCTCTCTCTCTCTCTCTATCTATCATCCATCTCTCTCTCTCTCTCTCTCTAGCTATCATCTATCTATCTATCTATCTATCTATCTATCTATCTATCTATCTATCTATCTATCTATCCTCTCTCTCTCTCTCTCTCTCTCTCTCTATCTATCTATCATCTCTCTCTCTATCTCTATCTATCTATCTATCTATCTATCTATCTATCTATCTATCTATCTATCTCTGTATCTATCTATCTATCTATCTTATTTAATATTAATTTATAAATATAATTTATAAATATATTGAAGGATATATATAGTACAGTATATCCTTCAATATACCAGGGTGATTCGACACAAAATGTAACCCTTCCCTGGTACAGAGCTGAAGGGATTGGATACTGTAGCCTAGACGATAATTCTCTGCCTTACAAGGCAAAGGTTGCAGGTTCAAGTCCCAGTGGGTATGGCTAGCTGATGAGGCCAAAATAAGGCCGAAATAGATCTATCCTAGTCTCCCTTAATTTTCAAATTCAGCAAAAAAACATGTGACACACACACACACACACACACACACACACACACACACACACACATATATATATATATATAAATATATATAAATACATAGACACACATATATTTATGCATATACACACCCCCATACATTTACTTTTCATTTATTTCATTTATTTATTTCTCAAGCAATTATCTGGGGATCATTTGTACTTACAAAACATTAGATAAGTCATGATAAAAAGTAGACCATCGGACAGGGACGGCAGGCACAAGGGTGCCCTTATGCAGGCCCCTGTGCACATACCCACTACATACACCTCACAATGAGCCGGGATTTCACATCTGAGGCGGCACTGGAACTCGCAACCCTCCTGTTGTCTAGCCTGGCACTTTATCCATAGGACCAAACTTTGTCCCTTCTGCAGTTTCCAGTGTCTCTTCTCTACCCCTCCCTGCAACACAAACCTCCGGGCTCCGTTTCAGCCTCCGGGGGTTTTGTGCAAATGAAACGCCTGTGTTTAGTTTTGTGTGCATCGCGGGGTTGTGCCAAACCAGTAAATCTGGCTCTTCCACCAGGCTGTGATGATTAGGTGAACCATGGGTAAAGGTGTCTTCTTCTTTTTAATGAACCTGGCCAATAAATGGCATCTTCAACGGCGCGATGCCAAGCCGAGCGTTGGGTTCTTCATTGACCCCGAACATAGGATGCGGTTGTGTGCTTTGCGGTGTCCTGGTTATGTTTTGCTTACTGGCTATGGAATTCTTAATTTTAATTTTAATTCATCCTATCTCTTATAGATCTTAATTTTAATTCATCATCTCTCTTATAGATCTTAATTTTAATTCATCATATCTCTTATAGATCTTAATTTTAATTCATCATATCTCTTATATATCTTAATTTTAATTTTAGTTCATCATAGATCTTATAGATCTTAATTTTAATTTATCATATCTCTTATAGATCTTAATTTTAATTTTAATTCATCCTATCTCTTATAGATCTTAATTTTAATTCATCCTATCTCTTATAGATCTTAATTTTAATTTTAGTTCATCATATCTCTTATAGATCTTAATTTTAATTCATCATATCTCTTATAGATCTTAATTTTAATTCATCATATCTCTTATAGATCTTAATTTTAATTCATCATATCTCTTATAGATCTTAATTTTAATTCATCATATCTCTTATAGATCTTAATTTTAATTCATCCTATCTCTTATAGATCTTAATTTTAATTTTAGTTCATCATATCTCTTATAGATCTTAATTTTAATTCATCATATCTCTTATAGATCTTAATTTTAATTTTAATTCATCATCTCTCTTATAGATCTTAATTTTAATTCATCATATCTCTCATAGATCTTAATTTTAATTTTAATTCATCATATCTCTTATAGATCTTAATTTTAATTCATCATATCTCTTATAGATCTTAATTTTAATTTTAATTCATCATATCTCTTATAGATCTTAATTTTAACTTTAGTTCATCATATCTCTTATAGATTTTAATTTTAATTTTAATTCATCATATCTCTTATAGATTTTAATTTTAATTCATCATATCTCTTATAGATCTTAATTTTAATTTTAGTTCATCATATCTCTTATAGATCTTAATTTTAATTCATCATATCTCTTATAGATCTTAATTTTAATTTTTTGATTCTTCATACCTCAATGTATACTGTTTTTAAATGTTGTAAGTCTACCCAGGTCTTTGGAGAGGGGTGGCAAATAATAATAATAATAATAATAATAATAATAATAATAATAATAATATGCGGAGAGGGGCGGCATACAAATTTAATAAATATAATATATATATATACAAATATATATATATATAATAATAATAATAATAATAATGATGATGATAAATAATAATAATAATAATAATAATAATAACAACAACAACAATAATAACTGCACCCAGCATATTATTATGCTGGCTGCAATGCCAAAGGATCTCAGTGGACATTTGAGAACCATCGGAATTGACAAAATCTATTCTATTCTATTCTGTTCTGTTCTATTCTGGTGACTTTAAGACGGGTGGGCTGAGCAATTCTGGGAGTTGAAGTCCAGCCGGCTTCAAGTCCCCAAGGATGAGTAACTGTGCATTAAGTGGGATAAACTGAGCCAACAGATCAATCTCTCTCCGGTCATTGTCCGAGGGCTTCAGCCACGACCTCACACAATGGGGAGAGGGCAGCTTAAGCCCTTCCAGGGCAGCCGGTTAATCTCCACGTGGGAGTTTTCGGGAAGAACGCCCGAGGACGGACTATTCCTCCCCATCCCAATCTCAGGATTAGGAGGTCAAGATTTCCGATCAGGCCTTGGGAGGGAAGGTCAATTAGCTGACCCCTGTGGGGAAAATCTGGGTCACCCCCCCCATAGTATTGGGGGGTTGGACTAGATGACCCATAAGGTCCCTTTCCACTCTGTTAATGTGTTAAATAATAATAATTATAATGATGATAATAATAATAATAATAGTAATAGTAGTAATAGTAATGATGATAATGATAATGATAATAATGATAATAATAATAATAGTAATAGTAATGTTAATGATAATAATGATAATAATGATAATAATAATAATGATAATGTGAACCCAAGAACAAGGGGACACAATCTGAAGTGAGTTGGGGGGAAAGATCAAAAGCAACATGAGAAAATATGATTTCACTGAAAGAGAAGTAGATGCTTGGAACAAACCTGAACCTAGGATTACAACACAGGAGGGAAGTGTTTTTCATAGGAAAGTGAACCCAAGGACAAGGGGGGCACAATCTGAGGGTCAGTTGGGGGGAAAGATCAAAAGCAACATGAGGAAATATGATTTTACTGAAAGAGGAGTAGAGGCTTGGAACAAACTTCCAGCAGAGGTGGTTGGTCAATCCACAGGAACTGAATCTAAACATGCCTGGGATAAACATAGATCCATCCTAAGATAAAATACAGGAAATAGTATAAGGGCAGACGAGATGGACCACGAGGTCTTTTTCTGCCGTCAGTCTTCTAGGTTTGTAAAATGAGAAAATATTATCTCACTGAAAGAGTCGTAGATGCTTGGAACAAACTTCCATGCCTGGGATAAACAGAGATTCATCCTAACATAAAATACAGAAAATAGTAGAAGGGCAGACCAGATGGACCAGGAGGTCTTTTTCTACTGTCAGTCTTCTATGTTTCTAACATGAGAAAATATTATCTCACTGAAAGAGTCGTAGATGCCTGGAACAAACTTCCATGCCTGGGATAAACATATATCCATCCTAAGATAAAATACAGGAAATAATATAAGGGCAGACGAGATGGGCCATGAGGTCTTTCCTGCCGCCAGCCTTCTATGTTTCTAACGTGAAAAAATATTATTTCACTAAAAGAGTAGTAGATGCTTGGAACAAAGTTCCATGCCTGGGATAAACATAGATCCATCCTAAGATAAAATACAGAAAATAGTATAAGGGCAGACGAGATGGACCAGGAGGTCTTTTTCTGCCATCAATCTTCTAGGTTTCTATGTTTCTAATAATAATAATAATAATAATAATAATAATAATAATAATAATAATAATAATAATAATTTGAAAACCATCGGAATTGACCAAATCTCCACCGGTCAATTGCAAAAGGCCGCTTTACTGGGATGGGCAAACATAATTCGCCGCTACATCACGCAGTCCTAGGTGCTTGGGAAGCGCCCGACTGGGGATGAAATACGGAATCCAACATAGTGATCTCGTTCGCTGTGTTGTACTGACATAATAATAATAATAATAATAATAATAATAATAATAATAATAATAATAACAACGCAGTCCTAGGTGCTTGGGAAGCGCCCGACTGGGGATGAAATACGAAATCCAACATAGTGATCTCGTTTGCTGTGTTGCATTGACATAATAATAATAATAATAATAATAATAATGATAATAATAATAATAATAATGGTGACAATGATAATAAGGATAATAATAATAATAATAATAATAATAATAATAATAATAATGGTGACAATGATAATAATGATAATGATGATGATAATAATAATAATAATAATGATAATAATAATAATAATAATAATAATAATAATAATAATAATAATGGAACACATCCCGGATCTGAATGAAATATTCTCCTTGAATACTTTGTTCTGTGCAAAGTCGAAGGTGCTGACAACAGCAGGTGGAATCAATCGATTATCAATCCATGTCGCTTCCTAAGTGGACCAGTTTGACTTCACAGAAGTTTGATTGACTTGAAGTTATCTTCTGTTGTTTAAGTGCTCCCTTTTTTTGAGCAATATATCTCTTCCATTTTATTGATATAAACCTCTACGTATATATATACTGCTCAAAAAAATCAAGGAAACCCTCAAAGTGGACCAGTTTGACTTCACAGAAGTTTGATTTACCTGGAGTTCCATTGTGTTGTTGAAGGGTTCCCTTTGTTGTTGTTTTTTCAGCAGTGTATATATATATATATATATATTTGTTTTCGTAAATTTTCACAGGGCAAAACCCGAACTCAGAACAATCTACATATATATATATATATATATATATATATATATATATATATATATATATATATATCCAGTCCAGATAATAACTTGTGACAAAAATGAGGTTATAATTCCCCCAAAAGTTTCTGGTTTTTAAAAAATAATTTTTATATGGATTTTTTAAGTGGACCAGTTTGACTTTACAGAAGTTTGATTGACTTGGAGTTCCATTGTGTTGTTGAAGGGTTCCCTTTGTTGTTGTTTTTTCAGCGGTGTGTGTATATATATATCCAGTCCAGATAATAACTTCGGACAAAAATGAGGTTATAAATCCCTCAAAAGTTTCTGTTTTTTTAAAAATAATTTTTATTGGATTTTTTAAGTGGACCAGTTTGACCCAAAAGTTTCTTGCATGTCTGTTTTTTTTGTTTGTTTGTTATATGTGTCTATTAAACTAATAATATCATAAACTTTTAGGAACATTATAAATTAAAACGGCTAAATCTTTAAAGTCACAACTTAGCGGTCAACAATATAGTTGACCAATCAATAGTAAAGATCGTTGCAATTCTATAGAGTTTAAATTGGACTATACAAGTTCCAAATCTATGCAAAATGAGAATGAAAATGTCAATTATGTTCATCTCAATTTATATAAATTAATACGGGTCAATTCGATACATCCATGAAAAATCACTCTTTATAGTCATAGCATTTTTTTTAACTTTTGTGATGTTTACCACCTAGTTTACAGTTTGGAAATGCTCATTTAAATCTTACGTGTTATATTTGTTTTCTTCTTCATAATCCATGAAATTATTTCAATAAAAAAATAATAATTAGAGGGAAAGGAAAATTCAGATGATTATAAAATATGGGCGAAATTTTACGACTGGTTAAAAGAAAGAACAGCGAAGAATTCAATAAAAATTCAAGCAAATAAAAGAATTAAAGATTATGAGAAAAAAGCAAAATATTTTGTGTATGTCTTTTAAAAAACAAGTAAAAAAAAATAAAAAAATAAAAATTAATAATAATTAATAATAATAATTTTAAAAATGCCCGACTAACTGACCTCTGGTTGCTTTCCCCAAAAAAGACGCGGCCTCCGCATTGTCCCACGAAATGTCTTTTGCCTTTTTCCTCGCTCGCCCGCCCGCGCCGCTTTTTCCCCGAAGACGCGAACCGCAAAGCCAACCAAAGTCCGCCTGGAAAAGGAGGCGGAGGCGGCGGAGGCGGGGCCTGGAAGGGAGGGGAGGGGGGCGTGGCCGGCCGCGGGAAGAGCGGCGCCTGGGCGAGACAATGGAAGCGCCGGAGGGAGGCGCGCCGAGCCCCGGGAACAGCCGCGCCGACTCCGCAGGTTCGAATCCGCCGGAGCGGAGGGGGGAAAAGGGAAGGGAGAGGCCGGAGCGGGAAGAGGCGGGTGCATCGGGTCCTTTCCAAAGCGGGGACCAGCCCGGCAGCCGCCTGGGCCCCTGTTTGGCCCAACGGAGGCTCGAATCCCACCTCCACCCTTGCCTTATTTTTTTATTTTTTATTTTTTTTGCAATTGCCTGGAAAGCGGAAGGAGCCGCCCGGGAGCGGGAGAAGGCGGCTGGGGCGCGGGCCGGGCCGGGACAAAAGCCGGAGGAGACGGGGGGGAGGAAACCACAGCCCCCCAGCAGGGTAAATCCGGATCCTTTTGTTCGGGGCGCCTTGCAACGGTTGCAAGCGGGGGGAAGAGGCGTGGTTGCATTGCAAAAGGAGCGGGGAGGCCGTCGGAGGGGGCTTTTGCAAGGGGAAGGGCCTCCTCCCCGGCCTGGTCTGGCCTGAGTTGGCCCCCTTCGGGCTCTAGGGTCGGTGGGGGGGGTCCCCTTGGCCTTAGGAGCAGGGTAGGTGTAGAGGGCCTGGCCTGGTCTTGGAACGGGGGGTGTGCGTGGAAATCTAGGGTTTGCACGTGTGAAGAGGCTGCAATGAAACCTGGGTTTTGGAAAAAAACGGGCTGCAATCCAACTTGGGCTTTGGGAAAGAGTGGGGATGTGGCAATCTTGGCGTTTGCACGTGTGGACGGGCTGCAATGCAACCTGGGTTTGAAAAGGGGGTGGGAATCTAGGGTTTGCACGTGTGAAGGGGCTGCAATACAACCTGGGTTTGAAAAGGGGGTGGGAATCTAGGGTTTGCACGTGTGAAGGGGCTGCAATGCAACCTGGGTTTGAAAAGGGGGTGGGAATCTAGGGTTTGCACGTGTGAAGGGGCTGCAATGCAACCTGGGTTTGAAAAGGGGGTGGGAATCTAGGGTTTGCACGTGTGAAGGGGCTGCAATGCAACCTGGGTTTGAAAAGGGGGTGGGAATCTAGGGTTTGCACGTGTGAAGGGGCTGCAATGCAACCTGGGTTTGAAAAGGGGCTGGGAATCTAGGGTTTACACGTGTGAACAGACTGCAATGGAACCTGGGCTTTGGAAGAGTGTGCATGTGGCAATCTTAGGGTTTGAATGTGTGACCTGGGTTTTAAAGGGGTGGGAATCTAGGGTTTGCATGTGGGAACAGGCTGCAATGCAACCTGGGTTTGAAAAGGGGGTGGGAATCTAGGGTTTGCACGTGTGAACAGACTGCAATGAAACCTGGGTTTTGAAAAAACGAGGTTGCAATGCAACCTGGGCTTAGGAAAAGTGTGTGTATGTGGCAATCTTAGGAGTTTGCACGTGTGAACGGGCTACAGTGCAACCTGGGTTTTAAAAGGGGGGGGGAAATCTAGGGTTTGCACGTGTGAACAGACTGCAATGGAACCTGGGCTTTGGAAAAGTGTGCATGTGGCAATCTTAGGGTTTGAATGTGTGACCTGGGTTTTAAAGGGGTGGGAATCTAGGGTTTGCATGTGTGAACAGGCTGCAATGAAACCTGGGTTTTAAAGGGGTGGGAATCTAGTGTTTGCACGTGTGAACAGACTGCAATGGAACCTGGGCTTTGGAAGAGTGTGCATGTGGCAATCTTAGGGTTTGAATGTGTGACCTGGGTTTTAAAGGGGTGGGAATCTAGGGTTTGCATGTGTGAGTGGGCTGCAATGCAACCTGGGTTTTAAAGGGGTGGGAATCTAGGGTTTGCACGTGTGAACAGGCTGCAATGAAACCTGGGTTTTGAAAAAACGGGGTGGCAATGCAACCTGGGCTTTGGGAAAAGTGGGTGTATGTAGCAATCTTAGGAGTTTGCACGTGTGAACGGGCTACAGTGCAACCTGGGTTGGGTTGGTTTTCCACCCCAACTTCCTGGGAACCACCTGGTAAAAATGGCTGGGACCCCTTGACCCCCTCCGACCTCATCCTCCCCCCTTTGGTCAGTTGGGGTGAAAACTGGGGGTGTCCAGTTCTTTTTTTGGGGAGGGGGGTCTTCGCCTTAATTCCTGCCCACCTCTTGACCCCAGGGGCATTCTGGCTTAGTTCCTAAAACCATGGTTTGTTGCATCCATCCCACTGCCTGGCTCCCCCCCCCAAGAGCAACGTGGGGTGTCCAGTATATTGGGGAGGGGGCTGTAAACCTGACCCCAATCCATTTGGGGTGTCTGGGCTGTTTTTTCCCTTGGGCAAAGGGACCCCCCCCTCCCTCTGTGTGTGTTTTGCTCTTTTGCACCCCCCCTGCAAGAATTGGGGGGGGGCAGGGGTCCTCTGGCTTTGTGAGAAGCCCCCCACCCACTTTGCAGAGGGTCTTGGGTGTGAAACTCAGAAGGGGGGGGTGTCGCCGATCCAGTCTTTTTAGCAGAGGGGGTGCAAGGCCTTTTGGGGTGGGGAGGGTCTTTCCTTGAGTGGGAGGGGGGGGGTCTTCAGCAGCTCAATGGAGGGGGGGGGAGAAAAGAGAGGAGGGGGCTGCAGAGAACCACAAAGGGAGGGGGCCACCAGCAGCAGACCCCATCTGCTTAGCAAAAAAATACGATTTTTCCGTTTGTGCAATGGAGCTGTTGGGTTGTTTGCAAGCTGCTATTGGTGGTCGGGGTCAAGGCATATTTTTTGGGGGTGTGTGTGAAATAAAAGCCCCTCATTTCTGGAGTGACGGTCACTCCTGGGGTCCACCAAGCCAGTTTGGGTCAGATTCCAGCCTTTTTTTTGTGATTATTATTATTATTATTATTTTTGCTGGAGTTTCTCACAAGACGAAAGGAGTGAAATTTTAATTTTGGGCAAGGTTTGCAAGTGTCCATTTTGTGACCTCCTGGCCTGGGTGGACGGGAGAGCTCCGGCCGGCTCGTCCCCGCCAGGTCCTTCTTTCCTGACCTCCCAAGAAGTCAGTTTAACTCTGGTTTGTGGGCGAATAAACCGTAGTTTGGCGAGGTTCGGGCAGCAATAGAAGCTTCGGGGTGGCTTCGCTTTGGGGGAATTGGTCCCGCTGATTTCTTCGGAAAATGACCACAAATATATATATATATATATATATATATATTTAAAATATTTCCCCCTTTCTGTGTCTTCCGCCACCGGGATTGCTAGGCTACCGTCGCCTCCGGGAGGGAGGGGCTGAACAGAGAATTTCCCAGGCTTTAAAAAAGCATTCGACTCAGTTTTCCATTGTTGAAAAATGTTAAGTGTTGTGTGTTGGGAATGGGAGGGGGCGGAGAAGCTGGGGAAACCCCCCTTTTTTTGTGGGCTGTGGGGAAGCTCCTTGGGATCCGGCACCCCTCCCATTTCTGACTTGGCCCCCCCTTGTCAAGAAAGAATATTGGGGTGCAAGAAACGGGAGAACGTCGGGGTATAACAAACGGGAAAATACCGGGGAGCAAGAAACGGGAGAATATTGGGGTATAACAAACGGGAGAATATTGGGGTACAAGAAATGGGAGAATATTGGGGTATAACAAACGGGAGAATATTGGGGTACAAGAAACGGGAGAATATTGGGGTACAAGATACGGGAGAATATTGGGGTACAAGATACGGGAGAATATTGGGGTATAACAAACGGGAGAATATTGGGGTACAAGATACGGGAGAATATTGGGGTATAACAAACGGGAGAATATTGGGGTACAAGATACGGGAGAATATTGGGGTATAACAAACGGGAGAATATTGGGGTACAAGATACGGGAGAATATTGGGGTATAACAAACGGGAGAATATTGGGGTATAACAAACGGGAGAATATTGGGGTACAAGATACGGGAGAATATTGGGGTACAAGAAATGGGAGAATATTGGGGTACAAGAAATGGGAGAATATTGGGGTATAACAAACGGGAAAATATCGGGGAGCAAGAAACGGGAGAATATTGGGGTATAACAAACGGGAGAATATTGGGGTACAAGAAATGGGAGAATATTGGGGTATAACAAACGGGAGAATATTGGGGTACAAGAAACGGGAGAATATTGGGGTACAAGATACGGGAGAATATTGGGGTACAAGATACGGGAGAATATTGGGGTATAACAAACGGGAGAATATTGGGGTACAAGATACGGGAGAATATTGGGGTATAACAAACGGGAGAATATTGGGGTATAACAAACGGGAGAATATTGGGGTACAAGATACGGGAGAATATTGGGGTACAAGAAATGGGAGAATATTGGGGTACAAGAAACGGGAGAATATTGGGGTATAACAAACGGGAGAATATTGGGGTACAAGATATGGGAGAATATTGGGGTACATGGCTAGAAGCATTGGCATTCCTTATTGCTTAGAAGGCAGCTGGGTTTAGGGGTCTCAGGGTCAGGAATTGGGGGGTATTTATTTATTTATTTGGATATCGAGGGCAGAAGAAGACCTCCTGGTCCATCTCGTCTGCCCTTATCCTATTTCCTGTACATTTTATCTTAGGATGGATATATATGTTTGTCCCAGGCATGTTTAAATTCAGTGACTGTGGATTAACCGACCACGTCTGCTGGAAGTTTGTTCCAAGCCTCTACGACTCTTTCAGTCAAATCATATTTTCTCACGTTGCTTTTGATCTTTCCCTTCAACTAACTTCAGATTCTGTCCCCTTGTTCTTGGGTTCACTTTCCTATTAAAAACACTTCCCTCCTGGACCTTATTTAACCCTTTAACATATTTAAATGTTTCGATCATGTCCCCCCTTTTCCTTCCGTCCTCCAGACTCTACAGATGGAGTCCATGAAGTCTTTCCTGATACGTTTGATGCTCAAGACCTTCCACCATTCTTGTAGCCCGTCTTTGGACCCCTTCAATTTTGTCCATATCTTTTTGTAGGTGAGGTCTCCAGAGGGAACCCTGGAGGTCTTCTAGTCCAACCCCCTCCCAACATCATAGAATGACATGGGCAGAAGGGATTCTGGAGGTCATCTTGTCCAACCTCCTGCCCAAGATCAAAGAATCACAGGGCCGGAAGGGAACCCTGAAGGTCATACCGAACACAAGGGAACCCTGAAGGTCATACCGAACGCTGCAGAAGCCACCGCCTGGCTGTCCTCTGCTGAGAAGAGCAGCCGGGCGCCGGTGGCGGCGGAGGAAGGCGAACACCGGGGAGCTGTCGGCCGGTTGGCCGGCACAAAAGGAGCTGGTGAATCCCACGAAGAGATTCCGGGGGCGGAGCTTTGATGTCACGTATACCAGCAGGCTGCTAAGGACGCCAAGGGAATCACTTCCTGGATTCCAGGGGCTGCACTAGAATAATGGAGGGAGGATGGAATCCAGGAAGTGATCACCTTGGCGTCCTTAGCAACATGTATATGTGACGTCAAAGCTCCACCCCCGGAATCTCTTCGTGGGATTCCCCAGCTCCTTTCGCTTGTGACGCCACTGCGGCGTCCTTTTTCGTAAAAATAAATAAAAATAAAACATCCGTAAAAATAAAAAAACGATGGGATTCCGGGGTCGGAGCTTTGGTGCCATGTATACCGGCAGGTTGCTAAGCATGCCAAGGCGATCACTTCCTGGATTCCGGGGGCGGCACTAGAATAACGGAGGGAGGATAGAATCCAGGAAGTGATCACCTTGGCGTGCTTAGCAACCTGCCGGTATATGTGACATCAAAGCTCCGCCCCCGGAATCTGTTCGTGGGATTCCCCAGCTCCTTTCGCTTGTGATGCCACTGCGGCGTCCTTTTTCGTAAAAATAAATAAAAATAAAACATCCGTAAAAATAAAAAAACGATGGGATTCCGGGGTCGGAGCTTTGGTGCCATGTATACCGGCAGGTTGCTAAGCACTCTAAGGCGATCACTTCCTGGATTCCAGGGGCGGCACTAGAATAATGGAGGGAGGATGGAATCCAGGAAGTGATCACCTTGGCGTGCTTAGCAACCTGTCGGTATACATGACGTCCAAGCTCCGCCCCCGGAATCTCTTCGTTTTGCTTGCGGTGCCACTGCGGCGTCCTTTTTCCTAAAAATAAATAAAAATAAAACATCCGTAAAAATAAAAAAACGATGGGATTCGCGGGGCAGAGCTTTGGTGCCACGGACCGTTCGGGTTCGGCCGAACTTTGCGTAAAGTTCGTCCGAACTCGCCGGGTTCGCCCATCACTATTAACGACGAGTGATTCGCCTAACAGCTGCAACAAACTCGCAATACGGGACACAACCCATTTAAAAGTTGTCTTGCTTAACAACAGGAATTTTGGGTTCGGGTACCGGTCGTAATTCGGTGAAACTATCGGGGTGTAAATTACGAGGAAGCAGGAGTTTGAAGGGACTTGGAGAAAAACGTCCCACGGCAAACGCCGTTCGAGATGGTGGACAGATGTGGTGAGGAAAATGGTGGACGGCCCTTGGCCGGAGGGACGTTTAATTAGGGAGAGGCTTAATTACGGTGATCCATAATCTGGCCGACGGTGACACGCCGATGGAATTAGAGCTTCGTCGGAAATGGATCAAGGGATTTTGGCTGGACAAGAGGCGGTGAAAAAAACGCTTTGTGTTCATCGTTACGGAAAACGAGGCGCTAACACGTCGCCGTCTTCGTTGGTGAAAATATGGACGATCTGATGCTCTTGAGGGGGGTAAATCATTGGAATCAGATTTATTGATTGATTTAATTTGATTTGATTTGTATCCCGCCCCCTCTCCGTAGACCAACAACGATAATAAAACAACACAGAAACATAGAAGACGGACGGCAGAAAAAGACCTCCTGGTCCATCTCGTCTGCCCTTATACTCTTTCCTGTATTTTATCTTAGGATGGATCTATGTTTATCCCAGGCATGGAAGTTTGTTCCAAGCATCTACGACTCTTTCAGTGAAATAATATTTTCTCATTTTAGAAACCTAGAAGACTGAGGGCAGAAAAAGACCTCATGGTCCATCTCGTCTGCCCTTCCAATATTTCCTGTATTTTATCTTAGGATGGATATATGTTTATCCCAGGCATGGAAGTTTGTTCCAAGCATCTACTGCTCTTTCAGTGAGATAATATTTTCTCATGATAGAAACATAGAAGACTGACGGCAGAAAAAGACCTCAAGGTCCATCTGGTCTGCCCTTATACTATTTCCTGTATTTTATCTTAGGATGGATCTCTGTTTATCCCAGGCATGGAAGTTTGTTCCAAGCATCTACTACTCTTTCAGTGAAATAATATTTTCTCATGTTAGAAACCTAGAAGACTGACGGCAGAAAAAGAGCTCATGGTCCATCTCGTCTGCCCTTATACTGTTTCCTGTATTTTACCTTAGGATGGATCTGTGTTTATCCCAGGCATGGAAGTTTGTTCCAAGCATCTACTACTCTTTCAGTGAAATAATATTTTCTCATGTTAGAAACCTAGAAGACTGACGGCAGAAAAAGACCTCATGGTCCGTCTCGTCTGCCCTTCTACTATTTCCTGTATTTTATCTTAGGATGGATCTGTGTTTATCCCAGGCATGTTTCAATTCACTGACTGTGGATTTATCTACCACGTCTGCTGGGAGTTTGTTCCAAGCATCTACTACTCTTTCAGTCAAATCATATTTTCTCATGTTGCTTTTGATCTTTCCCCCAAGTAACTTCAGATTGTGCCCCCTTGTTCTTGGGTTCACTTCCCTATTAAAAACACTTAAACCCTCCTGGACCTTATTTAACCCTTTAACATATTTCAATGTCTCGATCCTGTCCCCCCTTTTCCTTCTGTCCTCCAGACTCTACAGATGGAGTCCATGGAGTCTTTCCTGGTCAGTTTAATGCTGTATAGAGCGCTGGTGAGACCCCATTGGGAATAACACTGTCCAGTTCTGGAGACCTCACCTACAAAAAGATATGGACCAAATTGAAGGGGTCCAAAGACGGGCTACAAGAATGGTGGAAGGTCTCAAGCATCAAACTGACCAGGAAAGACTTCATGGACTCCATCTGTAGAGTCTGGAGGACAGAAGGAAAAGGGGGGACACGATCGAAACATTTAAATATATTAAAAGGTTAAATGAGGTCCAGGAGGGTTTAAGTGTTTTTAATAGGAAAGTGAACCCAAGAACAAGGGGACACAATCTGAAGTGAGTTGGGGGGAAAGATCAAAGGCAACATGAGAAAATATTATTTCACTGAAAGAGTAGTAGATGCTTGGAACAAACTTGAACCTATGATTACAACACAGGAGGGAAGTGTTTTTCATAGGAAATTGAACCCAAGAACAAGGGGACACAATCTGAAGTGAGTTGGGGGGAAAGATCAAAAGCAATGTGAGAAAATATGATTTGACGGAAAGAGTCGTAGATGCTTGGAACAAACGTCCAGCAGACGTTCTGGGAGTTGAAGTCCACAAGTCTTAAAATTGCCAAGTTTGGGGACCCCCCCTGCCCCAGGAAGTCTCAAAAGAATTTCCGCAGAAGATTTGTAGGATTGATGTACAAACCTTTGGCTGAGCCCCTCCCTGTCTCAAAAAAAGGTGCCACCACTTGCTAGGTCCTGCCTGCTTTTCCTGGCAAAGATGGCCGAATGTTGGTTCAGCGAGTTGAGCAAAGGTTTGGCCCGTTGTACACAAGTTGTGCATTGTTTGTTTAACCGGAATGTCTTATATTTATTAATAAAGACTTTTTTGTCGAACTTCAAGGATTTATGGGTAGTTTTCAGCGAATGCTCCTTTCGTATAGAGCAGTGATGCCGAACCTATGATACGCGGGCCAGAGGTGGTGCGCGGAGCCACGGCGTTATATCGGCTCCAGCGCGCTGGTCATCTGATTTTTCGACCTTCTTTTTGGCCGATTTTGCTCACCCCGGGGTCCAGGGAAGCTTTCGGAAGCCTTGCTCCTCCTCCGGCCCTCCGGTGCCCTGGAGAATAAAGTGACCCCCTCCTCTCTGTGGCAACCCCTCGTATACTGCTATCATGTCCACTCTGGCCCTCCTTTTCTCTAGGCTGTCCATGCCCAGTTCCCCCAGTCTCTCTTTGTAAGTCTTGGTTTGTAGACCCCTGGTCATTTCGGTTGCTCTTTTCTGCACCTTCTCCAGAGTTTCAACGTCTCTTTTGAAGTGTGGTGACCAGAACTGAACACAGTACCCCAGGTGTGGTCTGACCAGGGCGTAGTAGAGTGGTATTAAGACTTCCCTGGTCTTGGAGTGTGTATCCCCCTGTTGATGCAGCTTAGGATGGTGTTGGCTTTTTTGGCCGCTGCTGCACATTGTTGGCTCATGTTTAGTTGATTGTCCACCAAGACTCCGAGATCTACTGCTGAGAGGGGTCTCTCCCAGGCTGTATGTGTGTCCAGGGGTTTTTCTGCCTAGGTTAAGGACTAGGAGGGACAATAGGACAGGGGACAGAAGGCACTCTAGACTTTCTTTGGACTTCCTTTGGACTTTTGATTATGTACTGATTGATTGATTTTGTCCAATACACAATGAGGGTTTTAGTGGGTATATATCTATATACCCATAGTAAAATACATGATGAAGGTTATAGAGGAGAGACTCATAGTAAAATATATCTAAGAAAGAATGGAAGATAGAGGAATAGAACGTATCAATGAAAGAATAGAAGAAGAGATAGAGGAATAGAAGAAAGGTAGAGGAGATATTTATTTTATTTTATTCATTCATTCATTCATTCATTTATTTTGTCCAATACACAATGAGGGTTTTAGTGGGTATATATCTATATACCCATAGTAAAATACATGATGAAGGTTATAGAGGAGAGACTCATAGTAAAATATATCAATGAAAGAATAGAAGAGAAGATAGAGGAATAAAATATATCAATGAAAGAATAGAAGAAGAGATATAGGAATAGAAGAAAGGTAGAGGAGATATTTATTTTATTTTATTCATTCATTCACTCATTCATTCATTCATTCATTTTGTCCAATACACAATGAGGGTTTTAGTGGGTATATATCTATATACCCATAGTAAAATACATGATGAAGGTTATAGAGGAGATACTCATAGTAAAATATATCAATGAAAGAATAGAAGAGAAGATAGAGGAATAAAATATATCAATGAAAGAATAGAAGAGAAGATAGAGGAATAAAATATATCAATGAAAGAATAGAAGAGATATAGGAATGGAAGAAAGGTATAGGAGATATTTATTTTATTTATTTATTTATTCATTCATTTATTTATTTATTTATTTATTTTGTCCAATGTACAATGAGGGGTTTAGTGGGTATATATCTATATACCCATAGTAAAATACATGATGAAGGTTATAGAGGAGATACTCATAGTAAAATATATCTAAGAAAGAAGAGAAGAGAAGATAGAGGAATAGAACATATCAATGAAAGAATAGAAGAAGAGATAGAGGAATAGAAGAAAGGTATAGGAGATATTTATTTTATTTTATTCATTCATTCATTCATTCATTTATTTTGTCCAATACACAATGAGGGTTTTAGTGGGTATATATCTATATACCCATAGTAAAATACATGATGAAGGTTATAGAGGAGAGACTCATAGTAAAATATATCTAAGAGAGAAGAGAAGAGAAGATAGAGGAATAGAACATATCAATGAAAGAATAGAAGAAGAGATAGAGGAATAGAAGAAAGGTATAGGAGATATTTATTTATTTTATTTATTTATTTTGTCCAATACACAATGAGGGTTTTAGTGGGTTTATATCTATATACACATAGTAAAATACATGATGAAGGTTATAGAGGAGAGACTCATAGTAAAATATATCTAAGAGAGAAGAGAAGAGAAGATAGAGGAATAGAACATATCAATGAAAGAATAGAAGGAGAGATAGAGGAATAGAAGAAAGGTATAGGAGATATTTATTTATTTCATTTATTTATTTAGTCTAAAACACAATGAGGGTTTTAGTGGGTTTATATCTATATACACATAGTAAAATACATGATGAAGGTTATAGAGGAGAGAATCATAGTAAAATATATCTAAGAAAGAAGAGAAGAGAAGATAGAGGAATAGAACATATCAATGAAAGAATAGAAGAAGAGATAGAGGAATAGAAGAAAGGTAGAGGAGATTTAGGAGAGCAATAGGACAGGGGACGGAAGGCAGTCCAGTGCGCTTATGCACGCCCCTTACTGACCTCTTAGGAATCTGGAGAGGTCAACCGTGGATAATCTAAGGGTCAAATGTTGAGGGTTAGGGGACGATAGTGAGTTCCACGCTTCGACAACTCGGTGACTAAAGTCGTATTTTTTACAGTCAAGTTTGGAGCGGTTAATGTTGAGCTTGTATCTGTTGCGTGCTCTTGTGTTGTTGTGGTTGAAGCTGAAGTAGTCGTTGACAGGGCAGGACGTTGCAGCATAGGATCTTGTGGGCAAGACTTAGACCATGTTTAAGGCGTCGTAGTTCTTAGTTCTAAGCTACTCTGTTATGGATCAAAAGTTTTTTGAGAAAGTTTCAAATGTCTTGAACCCTCTTCATTCTGGCAAAGACGATCGAAGGGCGAGATAACCCTTCTTGGAGGACTCTGGTGGTGATGGTGGTGGAGAATTGGGAAGCTTTGGGTCTGGGGGAGGGAGGACAGCATCGGTTGGCTGTGGAGACCCCTATAAAGTTTACGGGCTCATAAAATTGGGAAATACGCATTCCAGCTGTGTGAGTTTGCAAGGGAGCCTTGGTAATGTCCACCAAGCCTGTGAGAAGATCCAGATGTTTCTGGATTTGGACAGGGGAGCCCTGGACTTTGGAGGGGGGGCTCTGGGGAGGCTTAGAAGGGGCTCTAAGGGGGGCTGAAAGGCAGGCTCCAGGAATTCTGGGAGTTGAAGTCCACATGTCACAGAAGAGCCAACTTGGCCCACCCCTGGTCTAGTCCAACCCCCTGCCCAAGATCATAGAATCCTAGGGCTGGAAAGGACCTTGGAGGTCTTCTAGTCTACGGGTAGGCCAAGTTGGCTCTTCTATGAGTTGTGGACCTCAACTCCCAGAATTCCTGAGCTAGCATGATTGACTCAGGAATTCTGGGAGTTGAGGTCCACATGTCATAGAAGAGCCAACTTTGCCTACCCCTGTTCTAGTCCAACCCCCTGCCCAAGATCATAGAATCCTAGGGCTGGAAAGGACCTTGGAGGTCTTCTAGTCTACGGGTAGGCCAAGTTGGCTCTTCTATGAGTTGTGGACCTCAACTCCCAGAATTCCTGAGCTAGCATGATTGACTCAGGAATTCTGGGAGTTGAGGTCCACATGTCATAGAAGAGCCAACTTGGCCTACCTTGGATCTAGTCCAACCCTCTGTCCAAGATCATAGAATCCTAAGGCTGGAAGGGACCTTGGAGGTCTTCTACTCTACGGGTAGGCCAAGTTTTGCTCTTCTATGAGTTGTGGACTTCAACTCCCAGAATGCCTGAGCTAGCATGATTGACTCAGGAATTCTGGGAGTTGAGGTCCACATGTCATAGAAGAGCCAACTTGGCCTACCTTGGATCTAGTCCAACCCTCTGCCCAAGATCATAGAATCCTAGGGCTGGAAGGGACCTTGTAGGTCTTCTAGTCTAGGCGTAGGCCAAGGGGGCCCTTCTATGACTTGTGGACTTCAACACCCAGAATTCCTGAGTCGGTCATGCTAGCTCAGGAATTCTGGGAGTTGAAGTCCACATGTCATAAAAGAGCCAACTTCTCCTACCTTGGATCTAGTCCAACCTCCTGCCCAAAATCATAGAATTCTAGGGCTGGAAGGGACCTTGGAGGTCTTCTACTCTACGGGTAGGCCAAGTTTTGCTCTTCTATGAGTTGTGGACTTCAACTCCCAGAATTCCTGAGCTAGCATGATTGACTCAGGAATTCTGGGAGTTGAGGTCCACAACTCATAGAAGAGCCAACTTTGCCTTCCCCTAGACTTGTAGATCTCCAAGCCCACATGTCATAGATGAGCCAACTTTGCCTTCCCCTAGACTTGTAGATCTCCAAGTCCACATGTCATAGATGAGCCAACTTTGCCTTGCCCTAGACTTGAAGATCTCCAAGCCCACATGTCATAGATGAGCCAACTTTGCCTTGCCCTAGACTTGAAGATCTCCAAGTCCACATGTCATAGATGAGCCAGCTTTGCCTTCCCCTAGACTTGAAGATCTCCAAGTCCACATGTCATAGAAGAGCCAACTTTACCTGCCCCTAGACTTGAAGATCTCCAAGTCCACATGTCATAGATGAGCCAACTTTGCCTGTCCCTAGACTTGAAGATCTCAAAGTCCACATGTCATAGATGAGCCAACTTTGCCTGTCCCTAGACTAGAAGATCTCAAAGTCCACATGTCGTAGATGAGCCAACTTTGCCTTCTCCTAGACTTGAAGATCTCCAAGTCCACATGTCATAGATGAGCCAACTTTGCCTTCTCCTAGACTTGAAGATCTCCAAGTCCACATGTCATAGATGAGCCAACTTTGCCTTGCCCTAGACTTG